>NW_015552709.1:116771-138099 GCF_001515605.1 Sinocyclocheilus anshuiensis | reverse complement strand
GGAGTTAAACGGATCGCAGTTGATCCGTAATACGTACGGATGAGACCCAACCGTTCGGCACGCACGTGATTCGCAGATTAATTTGCCAATTTATACATACAAGCAATTTTAAACCACAAGAAGAAGAAACGAAAGAGAGCTCAATTCGTTACTCACGCACTGTTCTCGCACACAATCAAAGCGCGCACAAGCATAGAGACAGCGCGGAAATACCGAGTTGCGTATACATAAAATTAGCCTGTCAAAAACCCTTCATGGCATTGTCATTCTCTGTGCTTTAAATATTTTTTTTTTCTTGCTTATCCGAAAAGAAACAAAACACAATATAATGCGTTGAACCACTATATAATGCTATTATAATACTATATAATAACCTAATATATAGGCTATATATACCCCCCCTCCGGCCGGTCCGCGAGAATATTTTCCAAACGTAACCGGTCCGTGGTGTAAAAAAGGTTGGAGACCCCTGTCTTAAATGATCTCAAACTAGTGCTGCATCTATAAATTCTCTCTGCATCCCAGCTCATGATGCTAAGCAGATGTTTGTAAATTAGGGGAAAAATTACAGCCCTTCATTCTCACACTTCTGTCTAAATTTCAAGAAACTTTCAACCTGACTTGTGAGTAATGCAGAGGCTGACGTCACACTTCCCGCAGACAGCCATTTTCACCTACCTCACTGCTTGTTGGAGACTAATTGCCAAAAAAAAAAACCATAAGGCAAGGTGGAAAAACAACATGACAAAACACATGGCTGATACATCCTGAAAAATACATCACTGCCAGAGTGTTAAAACCCCAGTACGCCAAGCCGAAAATGCCTTTGATATTCACTGGGTATCAGAGTAACGCACAAACATATGAGAGCACATTATGCATCATTACATAAACAAGTAAATGAGAAGGGAGAGCAAGTGGCCAATCAGCTCTATATTGTCTCTGGGTCACATATATCACAGCTATGCTTTTATCAAGACAGCCTGGCTTCCCCAAATGTTCCTGCTGCAGGTCTTATTACTTCTGCTGCAGAAATGACAGTGCCTTATGGAGTGTGGTCTGCCTGTCTGTCTGTCTATCTATCTATCTATCCAATCTCACCCCTAATAAATGTAAGGGGCCAGAGTCTAAGATTCGACAGGGAAAATGGGACCGGTTCCTTTTTTTAATTACAACTCTTTCAGTGCAGGCTTTTGTGGCTGTGCAGCTTTCTGGATCCAAAAACTGAAATGCACAAACAAGGGCAGGGTCCAAAAATAACACTTGCCAATGGCTAAATGGGAGTAAACATTTCGTGAGTCAATAAAATGGAGCTATTAACTTTATTAGGAAATGCTACAATGCAAGAGTAAAGCTATAAAATATCACCTCAAATTTTCCCCTCCATATAGCATTGTGGGAAAAATTAAATAAATAAAATAAATGTCAGAATACATGGCTACTAATGAAAAAGATTATTTTTACAGTCAGATATGTAGTTATGGCATCTACCAGGAGGACTATACTATCCAAACTGATCTCTGTACCTCATTAGCTGGTCAGACAATTTGAAAAATGAATTTTCATTCCATTCTCCCTTCAAAGAGAGAGCTTTTAAACAGAAGGAAATCACACTGGGCAGGTTTCCATGCACTTGCATGGATATCAATGTGTGCAGAGCAGACTGGAGGCTGATCAGATAGCAAAACCTTCCTGTGCCAGTTTAAACAGAGCAGCAATGCACAGTCACAAAAAGAGAGGGAGAGCTAAAGACTGGTGAACAATTGCTAGTATCCTTTACATGAGCGACACTGACTGCATCCTCTCTGTCTGTTAAGCCACATCCTAATGAGATAAAGACATTCCATTAGTGTGGGTCGTGACATATCAATCACTAGACAGCAAACAGGTGCATTTGTTCCTCACCATCATATTTGCTGATGAAACTTCACAGCTTAAGAACACTATCCTTCAACACAGATTGCAGACTGTTTTACGCCACAATGAGAACATCTTGTGTAATAAAAGCGATGCAAAGTCATCAGGAGACAGCATGACTACTAATTTATATTGCTATTTTTAGAATATACAATAATTAGTTCTAAAGACTTTGTCAGAGGAAAGAAAAAACTCAAAGAGTGTAAGAGTGGGTGTTACAATTTGCTGTAAAAGTACCTTTCTCTATTGACAGCCATTCAGATGTGGCTTGCAAAAAAATCATAATAAACAAAGTTTATTAATGCTTTGGTACTATTTTCACAAGTAAGTGATTTTTCAACAATTGTTGTTTATAACTGACAACAAAAGTCTTTTAGATTTTACATCTATACATACTCTTCATTTCACGTAATTTAAGTAATGTCTTTATAATGCCCATTCAAGAGGCCCATTAGAGACACCAAAGAGGTGGGCATGTGCCCTGTCAAAGATAGAATCATGTGACCCATCAAAGCAGTGGGCATCAGAGGTAGGCAGCCAGAGAACAGGGAACTGCTGTTTCACATAAACTTTGAGACATCATTATACAGTATGCCATGTGATAAACAGTGGCCTTACCTTGGCAGTGGCTGTCAAATTAAATGCAACTCAGCAAATCTGAAAAGGTCGACTATACTGTAGTATAAATTCAGTTATAGTATATTGAACATGAACAACATTTTTTTCCGACGGCTAAATCTGTAGGCTATGTAGTATAACAATAACAGAAAATGTCATTACTGTATACATTAGAGCAGTAAGTACATGCTTCACAATTTTTACAGTATCATTCACAATGTTGACTCTTTTATACTGTCAGAATTTGCACAAAATCTCATGGAAAGTTCATTGTTATTTTGATAACACACTGGATAGATATTACAAGGATTATAAAAAAAAATTGTTTGGGAAAAAAAATTGCATGTTTTGAAAACATATAGGACAAAGCATTAATAAACCTGTTTATTAAGACTTTTTTGCAAGCAACACCTGAATGGCTGTCAGCAAAAAATGATCCTGTATGGATATGGACTGTATACAACCCTACAGAGACTGTTTTAAATGAATGGCTATGTTACAAATGTAATCAGTTTGTGAAGAGAGTACTAAAACGATTTAAAAATGCAGTTCAGACATTCAAATAAATTCCATCATATTTATCATCATATAGTGAACTTCAGGATCTGGATCGCTCACCAATCCAGTCAGCGGTTTTCCACCCACCTTATACAGTTGTAGTGTTTGAAAGTGCTGGCAGCCTTCTGGCATTCTAAACACAGCTGGATGGCGCCTGAATAGTCCTCTTCCTGTAAAATTAAACACTCCATTTTACCTGAATATCTGTCGACATTTTTACAGGGCTAAACTAGAACAACTAAGCTAACAGTTTAGTGAGTATGTTAGATTTCTATCATTACCCTCACGATGACAGAACAATCTCATATTACATATAAAATTTATATGTGACCCTGGACCACAAAACCAGTAATAAGGGTCAATTTTTCGAAATTGAGATTTATACATCATCTGAAAGCAGAATAAATAAGCTTTCCATTGATGTATGGTTTGTTAGGATAGGACAATATTTGGCTGAGATACAACTATTTGAAAATCTGGAATCTGAGGGTGCAAAAAAATCTAAATATTGAGAAAATCGCTTTTAAAGTTGTCCAAATTAAGTTCTTAGCAATGCATATTACCAATCAAAAATTAAGTTTTGATATATTTACGGAAGGAAATTTACAACATATCTTCATGGAACATGATCTTTACAAAATCGATAATTTTGACCCATACAATGTATTTTTGGCTATTCCTACAAATATACCCCAGCAACTTAAGACTGGTTTTGTGGTCCAGGATCACATATTTAGAAGACATAAACAGACTAAACACCACAATTAGTGAGTGTGAGAGACAATCTCAGTCCAAAGTATCTTCGTCCAGCTAATACATGTTCAGTTGTTTGCAAGTTCTCTTTTGGTTATCTTTTAAATATGAGGTGTATTTGTGTACTGCACATTTGGACAGATTTCTGTGCCAACTTACCTCCAGCATTTCACTCAGTCGAACATCAGTTCTTTGCTGCAAAAAAAAGCAAAGAGAAGAAGGACAGAGTGTCTGTGAAACTGTGCAGAAGGAAATTAACATGCACAGAGGACAGAAACTCTCTGTTTAGCCATTAACAATGTTGATGAAGTGATTACCAGAGGCTTTATGGTCCTCAAAGACTTCAACAATCCTGTCAACAGCTGTCGTCGTCTCTGATTGGCTAACAGCCCAAGACTGGCTTCAGTGAAGCCTTCTTTAGCAGAACGAAGCTGCCTGAAAGCAGAATTAAAGCATTTGTGCCTATTCTACTGCTCACCGAAACTTTAAGCAATAGTTGGCCTAAGAATGAAAACATTTACTCATTTCTGCGTGTTGTTCTAAACCTGTTTGACTTTTCCTTTCAAAGAATACAAAAGCAAAAGGACTGTTTTACATGTTCTTTTTCAAAGAATTACAATGTGTGGGGATTGAAGCATCAAAAGGACAAAAAAATTTGCATATTACCATAAGTAGTCCATACAACTTGTGTGCCATATTCTAATTCTTCTGAAGTCACAAGATAAGAGAAATAAGAGAAATGTAAGCGGTTATTCACAAAAAAACTCAACATTATCTCTGCAGTACATTATTCTCCCATAGCAAACTGTGGCAGCAGTAAACTCTTTCGTTCTTCATATTTCTGTCAATCAGAAATCAGTTATAACTGTCAATCAGAACTAATTGTATTATAGTATATCATACACATTATTACCTATAGTAAACATAACATTTTAGTATATTATATTACAACATAAAAATGTTAGTAATGAGTTCTAGAAGCATTAAATACATTTAGCATAAATATTGCATTGTCCTGCTGTGGGACACTTCCTTAAGATTTAATTTTGTTTTTAATTTTCTCTCAATTTCCATACACTGCGACCATGCATTTGTCATTCTTGAAAGTTCATGAGGGAAGTGAAGATGTTAAATTCATGAAGAAATTATAAATTTCATTCTTGTCTGAAGGATTTGTTCTGATTGATCTAGCTCACAAGTTCAACTCGCTGATAAAACTCAAATGACTGATGTAAATCTCTTGCATGTCTGTTTCTCACACAAAGCTAACATGCGACTTCAGAAGCCTTGGAGCATAGTGCACGAGTCGTTCGGACCATTTTTTTGATACTTTTATGCACTTTTGTTTTCTTGTTTCTTTGAAACATGAAAACTTCTGTCCACATTTAAGTCAATTTTCTCTTTTTTTGTCCCACTGAAGAAAACAAGTCAGTTTTGAACAACATATGGGTGAAAAATGATAACACAGCTTTCATTTATTAGCTGTACTATTCCTTTAAACCTGATTTTCAAAAGCTCTCTGACCTTCGAGCATTAGTGCAGATGACTGCAGCCAGCTGCAAGTTGGTCTGCAGAGATGTCACTCTCTCGAGCTCCTACAACACAACAATGATTTTCAAGTTTTATGACAGAGTTTATCCAAAACATTAGGCAAGCACTACTTTGGTATCCTTTGAAGTAGACAAGACAAATGAGACAATGGCTATGACCTTCCTTCCATATAGCAGGAAATTACCTCTCACAGATAACTGCGATTCTAACCTCTATGCTTAATGGGTTCAGACCAGAGATGTTCTCTTCTATTAGGCTATATTTTTCAGGCCCATTATGAACAATGAAGCTAGAGAGATGATAATGGTGACAAGATTTTTAGTATAGGAATGAGAAAAGCAGCACAATGAGAAAGAACATGCACCCTTAGCCCACACCGACATGAACTAACAGACAGTTGAAGTTCAGGGCTTTTTGCAATGTTTTTCTCATGCAAGGCCCCCCCTTCACAGCATTCTCGGTTTTAAAGAGTGCAGCTGTCACAGCCTGAGGTGAGCTCACACTGAGTGACCCAGTCATTCGACGCACATTAGGTCTGGCCAACAAAGCGCCAGTGTTCAGCACTGAAACATCATCTCAGTGTCATGTTAAAGATAATTATTTGGCCAAAGAATACGAGGTGGAAAAAAACTGATTCCACAGAGAAAGCAGCAGAAACAGAGGCTCCTTATGCAAAGCATCACAAGGAGAACCGTTCATTCATCAGAAGGCCATCAAATACCCCGGAAGAGTCCTGAAAGACTTCTGGGAGATGAACAGACCGTAATGAGCTTTAAGTTGGGTGCCTGGAGAACATCCTGCAGACTAAAGTACCATATAATAGATGACAGCACAAACAAGAATACAGTCTACTGTCTACTGACAAACACATGGAAGGTGTGAGGGTGTCTGAGAACTGAGGCTGATCGTTTAGCCAGGCATCTGCAGAATAAATCTGTGTGATTTATTCAGCGATATCTCTGTCTCTGTGAGATGGAGAGCTTTTGAAGTGCCCTTGGAGTTGCCCTCGCTAGAACAGGAAGCTGAACCCAGCCATAGCCCCGCTGAGTCATAGGGTGCTTAAGGGATCCAGTGGGCTTCGGAGCTCAAACAAGAGTGACTCGCTGCCTCCACATACACACTGCAGCCAAACATGGTTGTCACTGTCCTGTTCTGAGAACTAAATCCCATTCTGTACACAAAAATGCGTTTAGTCCAAACACATTCTACAATTAAATTCACTCACAAATAGAATTAAATATAACCAAGACCAGTAGCGTGTTTAGGCCCCATGCAATTTTTAGGGGGGCCCCCGCGGAACGCGATTTCTACCAAGGGGGCCCCCCAGGGACCGCTTGCTTAGAGCCCCCAAAACTCTAAACATGCCCCTGACCAAGACATATAACTGCCAATGTCAATCACTGCAATTCTGGAAGTAATTCATGCCCTGAAAACTTTCCCCACCAGCAGCATTTTTTGATCATTTTCACAAAAGTTTAATGGCACCCAGAATATTTTGTTTTATTAATATCTGACATGCAATATGTAAGGGAAAAAAAAAAAAATTTTATTCTAGCTTCATGCAATCTTATTTTATCAACACTTGAATGAGTGTAAGTTTCATTAAAAAAGCAACATTTTGAACAAAAAGCTGAGAAAATCAGATTCAGGATCAGATTCAGAACGATGATCAAAACACAGCTAGAATAGATCGCTTCCATCAACACATTCAGAGCTTGCACGGTCCTATACCACTTCCTGGATCGACATTTCATTCAGTAACATCAGGCAGTTTTGATTTATATGCCGTTAAATGCTTGATGATCGCGTTATTTTACATATGCATCTGCTTACATATGTAATCGCTTGTTTCTGCTGCTTCTTAGCTTTTGATCCAGACATTCAATACTCTTTCAGAAGATGTGTACCGTACACCAGTGAAAACACGGAAAGCCGGAAAATTCCTTCAGTGGGGAAGCGTTATCTTATTAATGATGGAAAATTCTGTCAATGGCAGGGAAGGAGTTAATAAGTATTTTGTTTTCCCAGAATTCCACAAGCAATTTCAACTTAATTTATCTTGTTTATTTTTATTTTGTTTATTTGTTTATTTTAATAGGAATCCAGGCAATTCCTGAGGATGAAAGATTTCCCATGCAGATTTCACAACGAGTTTAAGTTGCTCACACTAACTCACTGTATTGACCAACAGAAAGCTGCTTGGTTTGAAAGTCTTCAGCACGAGCTGTGCTTCATTCATCGCTTCACTATTAATAAACAATTGACCTTTTTGCTAATGAAAATTCACTAACGTGAACATACTTTTAGTCAGGGTAGCACCATGTTTTTGACAGGAATGAAAACGAGGCTGTGAGGGAAGTTCAGTGTGCTCTTCAACAACATGCCAATTGTTCAGCTGACTAAACATCTTCCCAAATAACCTTTCAGAAAACACAAACTTGACAAAAAAAGTTTTGAAAAGTGTGAGTTTTGAAAACTACATGTGATCTAGGACCTAGCACATGCCATTGTAAAGACTGTAAAGGGCTTTTCAAAAAAAAAGATAATCTTTATAATGATAACTGTAACTTTACATTTTTAATAACTGCTCTAATTTTATGAGAATAGAGAAGTCCACACCACAGCTATAACATCAACAAACAGAGGAACAATTTTGTTGGAATCACTTCCAGAATGTTTTTTTTCCAGGTGATAAATGATTAAAAAAAAAAAAACATTAAAAGCCAATCAGAATCCACCTGACTTTAAAGAGCTCAAACATTTAAAGTAAAACTTACAATAAACAGAATGTTGGTTTCTATGCTAATATAGCTATCATGGTGGTTATTTTATCATTCTTGGTGCCTCAGGTCTATCCTTCATAGCCTCATTTTCATCCACATAAAATTAAATAAGGCATCTATCCTTAGTTACGGCCTAGGTTTCATTTCAGTCAGGACAATGCCTTAGAAGGTAACATAAGCTGCCTATGTATGCTGTACACAGCAAAGTTCTGGAAAAGAGTCCAAGTGATGTGATATACCTACCTCTCATTGACTATCTGTGTGATAGGCACAAGAAAATGTATCACAAGATATCTAAAAGCATGGGCGGCCTATAAAACAGCCAAAAGCATGGCTGAAATGCCATCTTATTTCTGAAAGACCTGGGACAAATGCAGGCTGCTGAGGTGTAAAATGGCTTGTGGCAAAGCAGCAGACTTAAAAGCTCTTCAAATGGAGGAACACAAATAAGCATATTGTTTAAGACAGCAAGGGTTTAAAAATAACGCTTTTTATTCATATGTGCTTTGGTGACTCATTGACTCGTAGTTTTTGACTATGTATGACTGGGTTTTCAGAAGCATTCTCTTGTTAGGGCTACAAGGCTGGTCTAAAATTAGACATTCAAAACATCAACTTCAGCTAAAAAGAATTAGTTCAGTGATGTGAATGTATTTTATTCAACGTGCATTCTCAACGTTCAACTTCATTTATTTATATAGCACATTTAAATGCAACTTTGTTGCTCAAAGTGCTTCACAAGTTAAGGATAAAATAAAGTACACACACATAACTTACGCACAAGTAAACAAACATTTATAAAAGGTTGTATATTATAAAAACGTTGTATAAAAACATCTGAGAAGGCATGAAATATGTTATTGTCCTACTCAATGACTAATGCAAGAAGAATATCTAATGCTTTTTGAGTTGACTTACAATGACTCAAGGGCAATTTGCGGTGACATGACTGTAGCAGTAATCTCTAAATGTTTTCTGTTCCGCTGTCCATCACAAAGACTGAGATTGAGGTCAGAAGATGAATATCTTCATTCCATTTTTGGATGAAGACATGTGATGGGTCAAGCATGTAGTTTCTAAGCCACCTGCCTCACCAAATGGAACTGTCTACAGCAGGGGTGTCAAACATACGGCTCGCGGGCCGAATACGGCCCACTGAGACATCCAATACGGCCCGCGGGATGATTTGAAAAATAATATAAAATAAATATTTTTATTATTATTACTAAACAATATTGTGTTTGGTTTTATTCTTTTTTTATTTTATTTTATCGTTGATCATTTAATTGCGCTTCTATTGCGTTTCTGCCGGAACCTCGAACATGCATGCGCATTCTAAAGCGGCGCCTAATTCAAATTTCGAACACCTCGCTAACTGAAATTGTGTGGCAAGCACTGGCGATTTAAAAAATGTCCAAAAAAAGATAAATTGATCTGGAAGGGCGGATGTTTCAGGAGAAATGGAAAGAGAAGTATTTCTTCTGTGAGGTCAACGGCAGGCCGGTATGTTTAATCTGCTCACAAGCCGTGGCTGTGCAAAAAGAATACAACATTAAACGGCACTATGAAATACACGCAGAGAAATATGATCAATACACTGGACAGCACAGAACGGAAAAAGCTAATGATTTAGCATCAACTTTGAAAAAAAAGCAATGTTCACAAAAAGAGCAGGGACTGATGAAGCTGTAAAGGCCAGCTATTTGATTTCCAATGAAATCGCAGCGGCATCAAAGCCTTTTTCATAGGGAGAATTCATCAAAAAGTGTATGATAAAGGCAGCGGAGCTTGTGTGCCCTGAGAAAAAACAGGCTTTTGCCAGTATTAGCTTGTCAAGAAATACTGTGGCTGAAAGAATTGAGGACATTGCAAGAGACTTGAACCGTCAGCTGAAAGACAAAGTTAAGACATTCATTGCTTTCTCTATAGCACTCGATGAATGTAGCCTACTGATATTAACGACGTAGCTCAGCTGAAGGAAAGTTCTCATTTCTAGTGTATATTTAATGTTCATATCCAAAGCGAATGATTTTTCATTTGCATTATTTAACCATAAAGAAATTATTTTGTTTATTATTTTTTTCCTTATATAAGAAATACTACTGAGTTGTTAAATATGTTGAAGGCAGTTTTTTTAAATTGTGAAGTGTTTTTCTAGTTTGTAAATTATTGTTTATATTTAATGTAACTGTCTTTACACAAATAGATTATAGCAGTTTATAGCAAATAGCAGTTTTTCTTATGTTCTCATTACTAGAAAGTATCTGACAAATAATATTCATATTCAAAGTTTTTGATTGCCATTACTTAGACAACATTATATTTTTTCAAAAAGGAATAAGAGTGTTAATGAACAGTTTCCGAGGTCTTATTAAATGCAGTTTTACAGAATAGTGTCTTTCTATTTTTTATTTTTTTTTGCAAATTAATTTGTAATTTGGTGCACTGTGATAAAAAAAAGTTGATTCGGCCTGTTAATGGCGACATATCTTCTCATCTGGCCCTCACCCTAAAATGAGTTTGACACCCCTGGTCTACAGTATAACTGTATATCTCCCATTGTTTGGACAAACTAGCCAATTCATGATAAAGAGTTTATTAGTGATAGATCAATATATCAGCAAGTTTTATTATTTAACCATTATTCGGCAATAATATATATTTGGCAATTTTGATCTTATCAGCATCAATACTGACTTTATTAGTGATTAAATGAAGGGTTTGTATCAGTACCAAACTCTACCGATATTCAATAGGTAATAAACTGATTTCTTTCTTAGTAAAATGTCAGTAAATATTAGGGTTGGGTACCGAACTCGGTACTTTTAAGGGTACCGACCGAATTGCGTCGGTACTATAGAGTACTGGCCCCGAGTGGGTTCGTGATCTTGCTTTTATGGTGGACGTAACCGAGCACTTAAATGTGCTCAATACTAAGATGCAAGGCCGCAACAAAGTCGTAGCCTAACTGAATATTACGACTGCATTTGCGCATTTGAGATGAAACTAGATCTGTGGGCGAGCTACAGAGAGAGAAAGAGAGACCCTGTGACGTGAGGTCACCCCTGCAACTCGTTCAAACAACACACAGGGCAAGCCGAAATGTTCTGAAGTGTGGGTACATTTCTAGGACCATATGGTTTCTGCGAAAACGCGGACGGGATCGCTGAGTCCATTCATAAAAACGTAATTTACTCTATAGCGTGGAATGCCACGGAATTCGTCAATTTTGGACGAATAAATCAAAAGTAGCCACTGCCACTTAATTCGAATCGCGATATGAACTAGTGTCTGTGAATATTAAAATGCAAAAAGACAGTTTAAATATGAATCCTGCATGTTCCGCTTGCCTCTGTATGTATGAATGGCGGAAACGCGGTTTTGTTTACTACACAAATACTGAAGCACGAGTGACGCTCGCGGTGATTTTCGGCCTCTGCGTCTCACTATATGACGGCATGAACACAAAAACTTCATCTCCAGAGCTGCTGTGAGAGTCACTTCGCGAGAATTTTACCGTTTCATTTGAGAAAACTAGCATCATCATACTGTATACACACAGAAACTTCATGGCAACCTGTCAAAATAAAAGTACGGTTTAACATGTAAAAGAAATATATTACTCTTGTATTACTTTTGTAAAGTATAATGAAATCTAATCAAATAAAATAAAAATCTTCAAATATTCAATTTTCTATCAAATTTAAATAAAACAATTACATGATAAAAATAAATATTACAACCAGATTAATCACTTAAATGTAGAAAAAAATTATACAATTATTAGCCTATTAAAAAAATGTTTTAAAGGAATATTCACACAATTTTTCTTCCATGTATTAATTTCAACAGTATATTCAACAGAAACATATGTTGACTCAGTTTGTTTGCCAAAAAATAAAAGGGTTTAATTTTCATTTGATTTAAAATAAATGTTTAATGCCTTCACTTGATTTCAGAAAAATTAAAACAAGAATTTCTGGGGAAAAGAAAGAAAGAAAGAAAGAAAAAGTTTGTAGGGCCCTATTGTTCAAAATATTGAAATTGAGACTTTTGGACTATTTTTTTCACTGAAATAAATGTTTTTGTAATTACACAGAGTAAAGTACCGAAAAAAAGGTACTGTTATTTACCGGCACCGAAATTCAGGTACCGGTACCGTACCGGTTAAAATGTGAACGGTACCCAACCCTAGTAAATATGCCACAAATAAGTATAATAAAATAATCTAATTCAGCTATTTTTTAATCATTACTTTATCATTACCAAAAAATACACACTTCATATTTGAATATATTTCAGACAATGAATCATCTTTATCGTGTGAGACAACAACAAAACGTATTTTCTTACCTTTATCCATTCAAATAAACTACCGTTTAAAAGTGGTCAACAAGATTTTTTTTTATTAATACTTTTATTCAGCAAGGATAAATGCAGAATATTAGAATGATTTCTGAAAGATCATGTGACATTGAAGACTGGAGCAATGGCTGCTGAAAATTCAGCTTGCCATCACAGGAAAAAAATTATAATCTTATATAATATTAATAAATAATATATAAAAATTTTAAATTGTAATAATATTTCAGAATATTGGTTTATTGGTTATTGATCAAAAAATGCAGCCTTGGTGAGCATAAGAGATTTTTTCAGAAAAATCTTACCGACCCCGGGTGTTCCATAGCTGTGATGCATTACTATTAGTGCTGTCAAATCGATTAATCGCAATTAATTGATTCCAAAATAAAAGTGTGTGTTTACATAATATAAAGAGTGTACATATAGAGTGTGTACTGTGTATATTTATAAATACACACACATACATTTATTTAAGAAATATTTACATGTATACATGTAAATATAAATATATATTATACTAAAATATAAATATATATTAAATATATTTCTTAAACATATACATGAATGTGTGTGTATTTATATATACATATAAATATACATATTACACACTCATATATTATGTAAACACAAACTTTTTTTTGGGATGCGATTAATCACGATTAATCGATTTGACAGCACTAACTTCTATCTCTACCATCCTAGCCTTCAATACACACACGTCATGCACAAAGTGAGTTGGACAGCTTTCTTTAGGAACAGCACATCAGAACAACTTCACCTGCTGAGCTATTATCCAGTATGACTTATACAGCTAAACTCCAAATGGACAGATAAGAAAACATATCTGTGGTTTCAAAAGCAATGCTTGAGATGAAACCTAATCAGATTGTGACTGAGATGGGCTGTAGAATTTGACATCACATTTGACAACAGTTGTGATTTTATCAACAGCATAGTCTTTTTTTCACAAACTTATAGTAAGTGAAATATCCTTCCTGGTAAAGTATGGCTTAATACATGGAAAAGAACATATTTCCTTAAGGCTATTATTGTCCAATACAATTCTGAACAGCAATTTGAACTCAATTTGGCTCTCTTATGTTAAAATTAAACAAGACAGTGGCCACGTTCACACAGCAGCAGAATACGGTTGTCAGTCCTGTATTTGAGTCCTTAATACGGTTACGTTCACACACAGTTTGGTTATTTACGGGTGTGACAACCGCATTCTGTAACCAAACTCACACCTGTAAATTTTCAGGACTCACAACCGCATTCTCGGAACACACGCGCTGTGTGAACGGAACCAGACTGGACAACTAGTTGTCTGTCACGTCATACAGTGCGAGAGAGAGCCGCTCTGTGCACAAACGCACGTTTACCGTGTGTTACGTGTTTTCAGTAGCTTACAGTGATGGAGAAATGAGCGGCGTGTCATCTGAACGTTTTAGATCCGTTTTAGTTTTCCACCGTAGCCACTCCCGTCAGTTTTGTGTTCTGCTCGCGATTCAAATGGTCCGCTCTCCACCAAAATTTAAAAGCTGCTGTTGGTTAATAAAGACCAATTTGACAAAAGAACTCGCGGCTCGATTGGACTCTTGTCGTGTCAGAAAGTGATACGACTTTCAGTTTTATACACGTCGCTATGGTTACTAGTAAGGAATACGGGCTTGACTCCCGTTGCACGTTCATACAGAAAGTATTCTAAACACAACTGTAAGCTGCTGTGTGAACGTGACATTTCGAGACTCACACCTGTAAAGAAAACGCGGTTGTTAATCCCAAAAATTGACAGTGTGAACGTAGCCACTATCAAGACAAAAACTGACTATTGCATCCATCAATGAACATGATGCATCATTCAATCAATCAGGCTTCATCAAGAGGGGGGGAATCTAGCACCGCAAACAATTCCATCTACACATCGCGTGTGAGGTGAAAATCCGGGCACAGGATCAAAGCCAAGCATTTCAGGCTGTGAATACCTTTAAGAGAAATTTCAAAGTGATCCAAAGTGATCTACTTTCAAAGGGATTCACAGTTATTTTTAAGGATGTGAGAGAAATAAGACCAGAGGCAAGAGGACACAGAGCATTGGCTCAGTCTTCTACTTCCACTTTGCTCCCAAATTGCATGGAAATATTCATTTAGAGATAAAAATTACAGTATCTTCAGCCTCATCTGCAAAACACACTGCACAAATCTTATTTTAACAAATACATATTTAGAGAGTTTAACGGTTTAATCACTAAGGTAACTAGGATGCGGTTACAGTTGTCATCAAACAGATGTGAAGGTTATGATGAGGCAGTTACAGTGGAATTGAATGGGGACCATTTTTGGAGGATTTAACAGCAGAAATATGAAATTAATAATTTTATAAAAGCACTTACATTAATTCTTCTGTTAAAACTTGCGTATTATTTGAGCTGTAAAGCAGTTTAAATAATACATTTTCAGTCGTTTTATCAGGGTTTCTGCAGGTCAGGTAAATTTAAGACTTAAGACCTTTTTAAAACCAAGCAAAGAAAATTTAAGGAATAAATGAAAGGTAACAATACATCAATATGTTCTATGTAAATGGCTAGGGAGCAGACATTGAGCTGTATTTACAACACTTTAAAGTTTAAAAATACAACTTAAAACAGTTCTTTTCATTACTTTTTAGTTCATCTTTTCCCAAAAATTGCTTTAAAGTTTAAATAGCTCTGCTCACAATCCATAGAGTAAGGAGGATCAAAGATCAAAATGGCCTTAACTCAAAAGGAAAAAATGTGTGTATACTCCACTGACAGATATTTGTTCTTGTTTTAAACAAACTCACTTAATTTTGTTCAAATTCTCAGAAAACAAGACTTCATAAGTTTATTTTGCATCTTCATTTAACAATGTTTACATTTTTGTACTGGAAAACAAGACAGAAATTATGAGGAAGATATACATTTTTTGCAGTGCATGCAACATTTAATGCCATGACTTTATGAATATAAGACTTTCTGCTCTGATTTAGGATCTTTTAAGGCTTTAATTTGTGGGAGGGCAAAAACATATCATAAATACTGTGAATCTCATATTGTTTCCCTGACCTTGATGAAAAAGGAACAAGCTGGCAGTCATATGTTGACTGAATTTATCCTGCAGACCCAATTTTCCCAGATGTGACAGACTGCTTACCTTCACATATGAAGGCTGTTTCTCCAAAATGAGGTCTGCCACTCTTTTAGATACCTGTAAGATGAGAACACAAGCTAAAGGTTAACATCTGTTCAACCTGTCCAAGCTTTACAAGACTACATAATCTCTTTGTGCATTTAACACCTCTTTTTAATCATTTGCGGCATTAGCTGAGGCTTTAAAAGTAGTAAAAAAACAACAACAACATAACATTTGAGACCTTTAATTGAATTGAAGTCTATTTTAGGCTTTTCATGTCTTCCACACCTGCAACAATGACTCTGTAACAATATAATAAATGTTTTCTTGGGGCACTCAAACATTCAGCGGGTAATAATGGCTCCACGGAAGGTCAAGCCATAAATATAAGGCATACTGTGGCACGCTTCGATCGATATGTGCGTCACATGGTGGGGCTGTCAGGAACGAGAGGGAGGGACGGCTGTGAAGTGTTGGAGTGTCGGTGAGATCTGAACAGATGGCAGACTCAGCTGAGCAGCAGCGTATGTTAGCAGATCTCAATGTGCAAAAGCTGAGACCGACTGGCAGGAGAGATCTGGGTAGTGTGTGTGTGTGATAAAGACAACTGAAAGAAACATTTTCAAGAGCACCTCAACTTGCTCTTACATATGCATCAGCTCTTGGCTCTTAAAGGAATAGTTCCCCAAAAATGACAATTCTGTCATCATTTACTCACCCTCATGTTCTAAACCTGCATGATATTCATAAAAGAAAATATTCTGAAGGAGGAGCCTGAACGATGAACATAAATGAGGTCCAAAACTGACTTTTATTGCAAAAAAAAAAAAACATTTTTGAAAATATCTTTTGTGTTTCCACAGAAGAAAGAATCAGATCAGGGTTATTATTGTTCACTAAAATACACAAACCATTAAAAAATTGTTACTTGAAATAAAGTAAATGTTAACTAAAATAAAATCTATAATAAAAGGAGTCCTATAATGCTTTTTCACTTTAGTTCAACCCATAACACTTTAGTTTAGTTAGTGTGTAATGTTGCTTTTCAAGCATAAAACATCTGAAAGCTTACAAAGTTCAAAGTTTACTCAAAAAAGGAGATATTCTCTTTAACAGAAAACACTGTTCATGACCTATGACAAACGGCTTGTTCGGGCTATACAGTGCACTTCTTCCAGATATTGTGAAGTCACAATGTCACTCATTTCAATAATTACCACCCAAGGAATACGCAAAAAAAGGGGACGAGGCCTGGATGAGCTGCGCTATAGAGACCATACACTATTAAAAACACACACACACACACACACACACTCTGAAACATCCTGTAAAATCTGTGCTTGCAAAAAGGTTCTGCACAATCCTCTTGTTTGTGAACATTCTCAGAGTCTGAATCGGGCTCAAATTGGTATGGCAAAATTGTAGCCATAGTTAATATTTACAGCTGAGCAGATGAAACTAACGGTGATGATAAGGGGCGTGTCATTTCCGGAACATGTTCTATATGGGGCCAGCTAACCAATCAGGGCACATTTCGTATTTCGTAAGGAGGGGTTTCATCAAAACAGGAGCTAAAACAGGTCTTTGAGAGACTGGGAAGAGAGGTGCTGCAATAATAAAAAATATTTGAAAAATAATGCATTTTTGGAACAATCAAGAATGAGAATTCTAGTACACTTCAAAAACTAAATCAAGACTTCGTAAAAAGACAAATATATATTAAAAACTAATATACCAAATTACCAAATATACAAATAAATGACTAAAACTTTTACTAAAATTAAAATGAAAGTAGAAAATATAAAGAGAAAATCGAACTCAAACTGTTAATAAAAAAAATATAATAGTATCAATTATACTAAAATAACACTGATACATGTTTAAGAGTGTGAGTAAATGACAGAATTGTCATTCTTAGGTGAACGATCCATTTAAGCCCCATTTTTCTAACCCATTATTAAAATCACAAGCTGTAAAAATCGAAAGATACAATGTTATTAACACCAAGCAAACCTGCAATTTACCTATGGAATGAGTAAAGGCATTTTGACATTCTGCTAAGATGACCAAAGAAGACCTCATGATTTTCACATCCGCGATTTTCACAAAGCTCACTGCTCCACCTATTGGTCATTCATTTTTGTAAAAGAACCCACAGGACGGATCGATGCCAGAATGAGAAAACAAGCTGTGAGGAGCCTTCCGGTGTGCTATTTCCAAAAACTAAAAGACAGAGACTTTAAAAACAGGTGGCCAACACACTCTGTCTGACTTCGATAGGCCGAACAAGATGGCAACCAGGCAAAGCTGTCTGTCAGCGAGGCACAAGACTCTCTGTATGCCTTCTCGCAGCCAACTGTGAGTGATTCCTGCATGGGTAATAACTCTAATTAGAAATCTATTAACCAGTGCTTGCACCAGAGCAGTAAACAGCCTGTAATTTTCTCTACCGCTGGTTCTACAAATCCATATTACAGCAGGCAAGACCTGCGTTCAAATTCAGACTAACTTACAATTCCACCTTATTTTTCAATTACGACAATTTTTCTTAAGGACACAAACAAATATTACTTAATTAATCAAATTCATCATTAATATTGTTCATTTTAGCTAATGACTACAAGCAAAGACTTCTCCCTATTCATCTAATCAGCTAAAACAGCATTACATTTAATTAGGACTGGAAAGAAAAACTCCATTAGACAGTACAGTGAATACAAAGGCTAGCAGTAAACAAGACCCTGTTGGGCCCTGGTCAATAGGGTTTCATTCATATTACAAGTGAATCGATTGACATTCATTGCCAGGCAGATACAACAAACAACAAAAAGCTCATTTAAAAGCATGCATTTAAGAATTAATCACTTGAATGCTTATGTTACTTATTGAGTTGTTAAAGGTGAAATGGGGGTAATTTGTGCAATGTTAAAAAACTAATTCCTGTTCATAAGTTGTTCATTGATTAAATTCCAGAAGTGTAAAAGTGTAAAAACTGTCACTTTCAAATATTTCTCACACAACTTCATCCTTGCAGCAACCAGAAGAAAAAAAAAAACATTTACAGCTTGGTTTAGTATGATTTTTTTTTTTATGTTTTTGAAAGAAGTCTCTTTTTCTGCATTTATTTGATCAAAAATAGTCAAAACAGTAATATTGTGAAATATTAAAATTTCTTATTATTAATATTGAAAACAGTTGTGCTGCTTAATATTCTTGTGTGATTTTCAAAATTCTTTGATGAACAGAACATTCAAGAGAACAGCATTTATTTAAAAAGTCTTTTGTAACATTATAATTTTGATCAATTTAATGTATACTTGCTGAATAAAAGTATACATTTCTTAGTACACACACTGCCAACACACATTTCAGTTCAAACAACTTGTAAAAGTGCATGTAGCATCCTATGACCCCTTTAAATTAAAAAGTATTCTGCACACCAAGGCTGCATTTATTTGATCAAAAATAGTCAAAACAGTAATATTGTGAAATATTAAAATTTCTTATTATTAATATTGAAAACAGTTGTGCTGCTTAATATTCTTGTGTGATTTTCAAAATTCTTTGATGAACAGAACATTCAAGAGAACAGCATTTATTTAAAAAGTCTTTTGTAACATTATAATTTTGATCAATTTAATGTATACTTGCTGAATAAAAGTATACATTTCTTAAAAAATTATACTGACCACAAACAATACCTGAACGATATTGTAAATCAATGGATTTTCATATATCCATAATATTTATGAACCATGTTCATATAAAACAGTACTTAAAAGTTAGCCAGCCCAATTCAGCAACAAACCCTTAGTGGGAAATAACTGCTGAGAATGTTGTCAGCACAGAAAACTTCATCCTGCCCTCCAAAAAAAGATAAAGAACGGGCTTATTCTGAAACACACTTGCACCGCAGACAAGCAATTAGCTCAGTGATGAGTTCCTGCCAAAGAAGTGTCAGAGCTGCATGTTTGCAGAAGAATAGGCTGACACCTCCAATAGACCAGATGGATTTCTCTCCCACTGACCCATCGAATCCACAATAACCTTCATCTGCCAATGACACATTCAGAGACTGTGCATATGGGCATTCCAGAGAGAGCCATCTCCAAAATCATTTCAGATGGGCTGAGAGAGAAAACGCATCATTACTGTCAATAAGGCCACGTACTCTTGAATGACACTGGAGGAGCTTGCATAAATCATGAATAAAATACCACACCATGTGAGCGTGCTTAGTGAGAATTAATGGCATTCAGCAGGAAGTTCGCCTCACATAGCTCCTCCTGTGATGCCTGCAGATGTCTGTCATGACCCGGGATCAGCGTTCGGGTACAGGGCCGCTGCGCTGCCAGCAAACGGTCAACCCATGGCAGGTCACAACAGATAGCGTCAGACTGATTCATTGGGTACCCCCAAGGACCGTATCTTTCACCCTAAAGCCGATAAGACAGCTGTGCGTAAGCAAGCATCTTAAGCATGAAACAACAAAGACAGAGAATGACATTCCTCTTTCCATTTTTTTTCTAAGGCTGCAGCCAGCAGAACTGTGAATCACCCCGGATCAAGACGGAATGTACTCACGCGTTCACAAGCACGCTACACCATGCATTGGGAAGTGGTAAAAACACATAACAAATAAAACTGTGACGTTTGCAGCAGGATGAGATAAAAGCTCGGAAATGAGTCAAAATGAGTTAAAAAAAAAAAAAAACTTAAAAAGAAATATGACATTTGAATATTGTTGCACTTTTTTATTTTTATTTAAATTTGCCAAGTGCCTGAAAAATCTCTAAACACTTTCATCTAGCATAACATTTTTAAGAAATGTAAATGTATTTATTTATTTTTCAATTTTTTTCTAAAAGGGTAAGTGCTTGGTCTAACGTGCAAAAAAAAAAAAAAAACATAAATAAATAATAAAATGAGAACTTTGACAGTATAAAATATTTTTGAAAGTTTTTCCAAAGCTCAGTGGGAAAAAAGGCTGTTCAGACATGCACATGGCAAGTTGGCAAGTATGTTCTTAATTTATATTTCATTTCATTATTTTTTCATTGTTTAAATTCCTGTTAGAGGGTTCCATAAAAAAAAGTGTTATGTATTGATTTTAGTCTTATTAATGAGTTTTGAGATAAATAAAATTCGTTTTGAAAGAGTATGTATCATATAAAATAACAATATAAAAAAGTTAAAGATACAGTTGTGCTTCTTCATTAGTAACAATGTCAGAATATATACTAACGATTAGCTTTTATGAGAGGAAACTAAACTGAACTGAATTCAAATCATCGTATCAAGTCACAAAGTCAAGTATTTTATCAATCCATGACCCATAGACAAAACCAGGGGCATAGATTACGCGGGGGACGTGGAGGACGTGAAACTATTCTGCCTTATTATGTGATAAAAAAGTGTTTGTAGTATATAAACAAATCATTATTATTGGTTATTGTCCAGCAGTTATCTGATTTCTAAGCCAATTAAAAGCTAGAAATGAGAGAAAAATTAAAGTTGACTATACACTACCAGTCAAAAGTTTTTGAACCGTAAGATTTTTTATGTTTTTTAAAGAAGTCTCTTCTGTTCACCAAGCCTGCATTTATTTGATCCAAAGTACAGCAAAACAGTAA
>NW_015552709.1:116574-116761 GCF_001515605.1 Sinocyclocheilus anshuiensis | reverse complement strand
ATTTCTGAAGGATGTGACACTGAAGACTGGAGTAATGATGCTGAAAATTCAGCTTTGATCACAGCAATCATTTCAAAATATATTAAAATAGAAAGCAGTTATTTTAAATAATAAAAAATATTTCACAACATTACTGCTTTTGCTGTACTTTGGATCAAATAAATGCAGGCTTGGTGAGCAGAAGAGA
>NW_015552709.1:77996-115672 GCF_001515605.1 Sinocyclocheilus anshuiensis | reverse complement strand
TATATATATATATATATATATATATACATTATGATGCAAAAGCAGCTTGTGATGTCATTTGTGTCACAAATGGAGGCTGCAAACAGCCTTTGAGAGAGTGAGGTAATGTATCTTTTAAAGACTTCTCTGCATGTAGTACTTACGGCTGCTTGTTGTCTCTTCAGCTTATCTCTGTACTCCTCAAGCTCCAGAAGGTTCAAATCCGGTGGGAGTTTCTATTGGGCAAGCATACACAAATACAGACAAATCTGAGATTTAAGAATATTTTTTATTCTTACTGTAAGTTCATGAGTTTAACCATTGTGGTAGATATCCCTCACACAGGCACATCCAAATCATCTCCAACTCTGAAGAGCTCCATAAAACTTTTACTTGAGACGCAGCCCAGTTTTATTAAGGAGGAATAAACAAATAATACCCAATGACCCATGCCCAAACAGAGAAACAATGAAAACTCAAAAGTCTGGACTCGAATAAGAGTAGTTACTTTCCTCTTGGCTGGAATTGTCATTCCATGCAGATTTTGCAATGCACCACCAAATCTAATGAGATTTCACATTTGCAAGATGTGAATAATCCAATCAATCAGCTTTGGCTGCAACCTGTGCAAAGGCCACTGGCTGTCTATATGTATGTATATACATATATATATATATATATATATATATGTTTGTATGCATAAATATATCCGCTATATACAGTGCTTGAAGTGTAAAAAAAGTAGTGCCGGTATACTCAACCCCCCCCCCACTTTTTAATAATTCACAATGTATGTATAGTGCCACAATCAATCAATCAATAATTGAATAACATCTTGCATTTAAGCCAAATACACGCTGAAAATAATTATTTTACTGACTATTCTTTCCGCAATCGCTGATGAAATCGGCTTGCTTTTAAGATATTATTTTCGTTATAAAGTACTGATTCAAATTAGTAATCAATAATTCATTATTATTCTACTACTCTGTGCCTGACATGCTCTCGCGCCCCACATACTCCGCTTGCATTCATTCACGTGACGTGATTGGTCGAGATGAGAAAAGATCCCGCCTGGGTAGTGTGATTTATATAGTGTCCTTTCTAATCATATTATGGGATCATATAATCACCCAGACCCTGACGCTTTTACTCTGAGTACCGGCAACATGTCAGAAGTGCCGGTACGCACAAAAAAGTGCAGGTACTCTAAAGGCTAAAATATAGAAGTGCTGGCTAAAATATAGATGTACCGGCCCACTTCAAGCACTGTATGTATATATATATATATACACATATACACACACACACACACACACACACACACAAAAGACACAAAAGTTTGACATCTTTTTTTTTAATGTTTCTGAAAGAAATCCCTACACTCAAAAAATAAAAAATGGTAACACTTTAGTTTAGGGACCAACTCTCACTATTAACTAGTTGCTTATTAGCATTACTATAATATTGGCTGTTTATTAGTACTTAAAAAGCACATATTAATGCCTTATTCTGCATGAGCATATTTTAGATCCCTTAATCTTACCCCACACATATACTTAACAACTACCTTACTAGTTTATTAAGGCAAAAGTTGCAGTTAATAATTAGTTCATTCTGAGAATTTGTCCCCAAAGTAAAGTGTGACCAAAAAAAATTCTCCTTCATATTTTAAAAATGCTAAACATTTTACAGATTCTGCAAACGGTAAGATAATAAGAACGGAACACATTATGACTTTCTCAAACACACACCTCAAGCTCGTATTGCACCGTGTCAAAGGAGTCACTGGAGAAGTACACTTCCTCTATGCTATCAATGATTTCCTGTTCCGCCTGTGGATCCGTGGGTTGTTCTCTCAGTTCCCTCAGTTCCTCCTGTGGGGAGAAAAAGAGAAACGAGAATGATTATTGGCAGTGAAATCTCACTACTTCTGGGACACCATCGTGAGGAAGCTTACCGCGCACCTAAAAACAGGGTTTGAATCTGGCTTATAGCCAAGTCGAGTGCAAAGATTAAGTGGTCTTAGCACCCATCCCTGAGGAACACCCTTCATGAACCTTAATGAGGATCACCACAGGAGCATCAATTTCACTCAAAACAGCTTGAAGAAACAAAGTCGTCCTCTTTTCTTTGAAGAGGGGTGCTGAGAGGCTCATTACGCATGATTCACATGATGTGATGCAATGTAGTTAAAACAGCTTCATGACAAAGACTGAGATAAACTTACTAAGCCATACTGAATTACAAGAGCAGATGTGGAGGTAATGTTTAAAAACCCTTTAATTACAGCCATCAGCCAAATTCACAGAAAACGTTCCAAATCAATAAACCACTTATTCATGTTTGACACTACTGAAAGAACTCAAAGTTGGACACTTGGTAATATATGAAGGATCTTCCTATAAAGGCTGCAATGTGATGTCACTCATTGAGATAGAATCTGAGGAATGATTTGGCCTGAAAGCCTTTAATCACCTCAAAGACACATGATGCGGTGTGTATGCAGTGCAGTCTGATGTAGGCAGCACTGTGAGGGAGCGTGGGTGAACTCACTGAGGGACGGCACCAGCATCAGCATCCGCAGGGGGTGGGGTGGTATGAGTCATTCTCCACTGGTGCACGCACAGCAAGAACAAAAGACAAAATCCTTGGGCTCACTTGTTATCATTAGGCCTCAAAGACACCTTGAAATCAAATCTGGACATTTAAGGCTATTAGTCAAAGTCTAATAGCTTTGAGGTCATCAATATATTTTCAAGTGTGCTCATAAACGGTGACAAAATGAACATAATTCTTTAATTATGGAAACTTTTCTGTCCCTTACAGTAATTTTTAAGAACCAATTTATTTATTTTTTAGAACTATCGTTCAAATTTAAAAGAATATATTATAATAGCTTTAAACATCTGCATTGTATCTCCTTAACCATTTTTTCCTAATATTTTAAGAATGTTGAAATGTTAACTGGGTTATAATTTCTATTTTTTTGGACCTTTCCCCCAAACAGATGGTTTCTTCAATAGTAAATAGTAAATAGTAATAGGCCTTCAATAGTAAATTTTAACACAACCTCCCACCCTCCTTATAGGTCAGGGGTAGGCAAGTTCGGTCCTAGAGAGCTGCAGAGTTCAGCTCCAACCCTGAAAACAAAACTCACCTGCCTATAGCCTTAGTAATCCTGAAGACATTGATTAGCTTGTTCAGGTGTGTTTGATTAGGGTTGGAGCTGAACTCTGCAGCTAACTAACTTTACCCTACCATTAAAATGTATTAATTTCATTAGTACTCTAAAAAATATTCAAAGCTGAGTTGAAATTCAAATTGTTACTACATAAATTTAAAAAATAATAATTAATTAAAATAATTATTATTACAATACTTCTGGGAGTAAAACAATGAGTAAAAGGAGATGAAGAACCAATCATTTTCACTTCTATCACAGAAAATCTAGCTATTCCACCCTCATTATAGCAAACAATTTGTTTCAGTACTACAGGAGTTTAAGAAAGTGCTGCAGTGGTTTTGGTGCCTTGAAGAGTTTTAGTAGAAAAATAACAGCTTTTTTCCCCCTTGGGGAATTACATATATATTTATATACTCTTAGTATGTGTGGGCATGTGAATGTTTGTGCACCCTGCTTGACAGGAAAATATCCACTCTGTGGGAGAGATAGTTCCCAGGGGGTTGCAGAACAGTAAGTGTGAGGGGCTAAATCTTAGAAAATGTCACATATTTCTGGGTCAAATTTGATTTATTGATTTACTAAAAGCTGCATAACATCCTGAAAGGCCAAAGGTGAAAGACCATAATTGGTTCTAAAAAATACTGTTTTACAGATGTAGGTTTAACTTTTTTTAAGTTAAAGGTATTTCTTTAAGAAAAATTGTTTATGCAAAAAGCGGAAACTATGTTGTATTTATAACATTTTCTTTACTGAAATCTAGGTAAGTGCATGAGCAGCTGTCTGTCGGGTACTAGTAAAAAATATTCAAAAACAACTTCTCGGATTGATTTATTTTGCAAGTTTCTACCTCAGGCACAATAAAAAAGGCCTACTTTCCTACTGAATCCCTCACCTCTCACCGTTAAAACGGAAAGCTTAAGGTGGCGCTGTGGATAAAGTCATGCATCCCACACGATGAGGATAAGTTCTTTAGCATATGTTGCATAGGTTTGGAGTTAGCTTTAGCTTTAAAAACATGATTATTGATGTAACATTTGTTGAAAAAAACTTACATATCACGTACATATGTCACATCACTTTTAATTTACTTTTTAATTCACTCCACTTTCCTGCAGTCCGGCAATCCCGGAGCTTTAAAGTTTGTGTTCCTTTAACACGTCTTCATGTAATTTAAATGTATGATATGAATTCTGGAACGCAACAAAATGCGAAACTTCTTTGCACGGTCCCCAGCATTCGCATGAATGGAAGTCAATGGAACGAAAAGTATACGTGACAGCCCCTTTAACCAGCTTTCTTAAAATAGCAGCAAATTAGGTGAGAATGAAAAGTATTGCAACAAATTAGGTGTGAATGAAGTCCACGATTCGATCGGATGAGATTGAAAACATCAATCATTTCCCACCCAAACGGTCACTTGGAAAATAAAACAAGCTCAGCCACTCTAATTAAAATGATCACCAAGCCTTTGTTCAATTATCTTTCCATCCCATGGAGACTGCCAATGTTTACCAAAATTAACACCTCTCATCCTTTTATTCCCTGTGCGCAAACGGAGACAACCGTGAGTCTATTTGCACATAAAAGTGTGACTCGACGTGCTATACATCAATCAAAGCTTAGGAGGAGTGAACTGAAGGGTTACTGAATGATGTTGATCAAACGCAGGAGAGAGTGTGATTTACAATCATATTAAAAATAACAATGAGCATTTGTTCACATGGACTGAGATGAGAGAGAAGAGACAGACAGCTGCTGCTGATGTTACATCTGCTACAAGACGTGAGTGAACCCGACTCACACTACTTTGTAATAATACTCTGTACCTGCTCCAGCTTTTATTTGTGAGATCTTTACAAATAATGGACTCCATTCAAAATAATTTAATTCTTCCAGGCTGCATGAAATGGGAGGGAGAGAAAAGTTGCTGATTATGAATGTATATGTGGCTGTAACCTCCAAAAGTACACCCACGCTTGGATGTACATAAGAATGAGTCATCTTATGAATAATATTCTACATATTACAATGTTCTGCATAATATGATGAGGGTAATGACGACATAAGTCTAATGACGTAAATAAACTGTATAAATGTTCATTAATTTTCACAGCAATTCTTCAAGAGGCATTCAAGACTGCTTGATAATGCCTTAATTATGTGATTGTAGTGCCATCTAGAGGACACGAGAGACTGTGCAGGAAAAAATGGGATTCAAAACATCCCAAAAGAAAATTTTTCCATATCCCATTATTTGACAAGTTCAAATTATAAAACCTCTTCAGTGCAAAACACAAAGCCATACAGCGGAAATGACAGGACATTTGTCGAGCACACAAGTCCCAAAATGAACACTAGCCAAGAGCTAAATTAGAGTAAAAGTTGGCCTTAAAAAATAAAATATTCACTGGCTAATTGGCTTGTGACATTGTAAAAAAAAACAAAAAAAACACATGGTTTATATCATGATATCTAAACCTCATGTGTTTTATCTGACATAAACAACAAGAACAAATCAAACAGATATATGATAAACTAAATAAACTCTGTTACACATCTTCAATATTGTTCATCTCCTCTCATGTTTTAAAGGGGTCATATGATGCTGCTAAAAAGAACATTATTTTGTGTATTTGGTGTAATGAAATGTGTTTATGCAGTTTAAAGTTAAAAAAACACATTATTTTCCACATACTGTACATTATTGTTTCTCCTCTATGCCCCGCCTTTTTGAAACGCGTCGATTTTTACAAAGCTCATCGGTCTGAAAAAGCGAGGTGTGCTGTGATTGGCCAGCTATCCAATGCATTGTGATTGGCCGAATACCTCAAGCGTGAGACGGAAATGTTACGCCCCTCACAGGCGGCGTTATGCAAATCTTCCCACATAGTGATGTAGATATGTGGGGGCGTGTTAGAACGAGCCATTTTATGTAGGTGTGGCTGACTCTTAACTTTTATAAAGAATATCTCTTTGGATTTGAGACTTTAGTCTTTGCAACTTTACAGATCTTCTTTATCCACCAAGAGCTTGTAACACTCCAAAGAGAAAGCAACAATTGAAATCGCATCACATGACCCCTTTAAAATGTGTTGATTCCTGTATATACACTACAGTGCAAAAGTCTTAGGCCACTAGTATTTTCACCAACAAAAATGGTTTCAAGCCAGTTATTTCTATCTTTTGCTGTAGTGTCAGTAGGAAATATCAGTTTACATTTCCAAACATTCCTTTTGCCATTAATTGTAATAATCCAGTGAGATTTTTGTATGCACAAGGAGTCTGACAACAGCCAGTGCTCCACACAGAGATCTGATCTCACCATCATCCAATCCATCTGGAATGACATGAAGAAACAGAACAAAACTGAGACAGACTAAATCCAGAAGAACTGTGGCAACGTCTCCAACATGCTTTAAGAAACCTTTTCTCTGATATATAAAATATAATCACATTTGTTAAAAACAAAAAGTAAAAACGTCTTAAATACTGAAGGAGAAAGAAAATCCTTCTTGTGATGCCCTGAACTGAACAAGATGGAAATATCTTGTTTACTTGTTAAAAGAAACTGTTAAAAACCAGGATCCTCCCCTAGAACTTTAACTTTCAAGAAAATGATAACCTACAGACAAGGACTTCAAAACAAAGTCTATTTTTCCTGCACACAATCCTCATTAATGACACAGAAGAACTTGGAAGCTATTTTGAGGGCTAATCCATCATTTTCCTGTACACTACACGCTATGGACAGACCGCTCATTTCAATGATCAAACACTTTCTCAGTGCCTAGTTTCAGGAAAATTTCAAAAGTGTTGAAACAAATCCCACCAGGGATCTAAGCCGGATGGTTCTGGAAATCATTTTCTGAAGTACGTGTTACATACAGAATAACAACAAACACACTCTCCACCGGTGGGAATGAGTCTCCTTGATTTGGGTTATTTATGTTTGCAATAACCAGGGATTAAAAGTAAAAAGCATCAGCAGGAAATATCAGAGCTGCGGTTGAGAGTGTACATCGAGCACAAAAATTACCTTAGAAACCTACAGCCAGAACATCTGAAAGGGGCCTAATCACAGAACGGTCCTGCTGATTTAATGGACCCGTGAGGTAGCGCTAGAACCAATGCACTGGACCATGACCAACTTACATCTATCTCACTCAATGAAGGTCAGAATACAACTCAGTGGCACTGCTGCACTAAGGCTCAGCCAAAGTCTGATTAACTTTTTTTATACTCTCTCCTTTATTTCTAAATATTTCTGAAACATGTTACATGTGAATATAAAGGCATGTCTGATTGTCTCTTTAATATATGAAATGTAATTTCACAAAGCTCAACATAAGATGTATTTATTCTAGGGATGCTCATATTGCCAGTTTAACCGTTAACTGAAAGTAAGAATCAGTTAAACGGTAAATTTTTATTTTTTTTAAGTTGCTGCATGGTGAATGGTGGAAGAAAAAAAAATGCTACACGTATTTGTTAACTCATGGGTGCATGTCGACACATGCAACGTGCCTACAGACATATTTCACTGAGCAAGCACTTGCTTCACCTTCATTTAAAGGGGTCATATGATGCTTTTTTAAAGATCATTAAATTCTAAATGGATTATAGCCTAGAAAGTGCGCAAAGAGCACTCCCCTTATAATCACTGGAAAGCTGTCACTCATCTTACTGTAGTTCATCGCGATCCCACAAAGTTAAGCTTTACACTACACAATAAATTTCTTATTTACATCATGTCGACACTTTCTTTGTTGTAATGAGAGAATTCGCGAACGTGCAGAACTCAGCAGCAGTGATCAGAACACCAGCGTTTAAAATGTTTGCACATTAAAATAATCCCGTGAAAAAGATTGTTTGTATTTTTAATGGGTCACAGACACTCATCCATTCTATTTTTATTTAATACTAATTTATTATTCTAATTTTATCAGTTGACGGTTAATGTAGCAGTTGTCGGTCAGGAAAATTAACTGAAATGAGCATCCTTAATTTATTAAAATAGTCACATTTTTACCTCTTTCACACTATGATTAATACCCAGGAGAATAAGACTGAGGTTATATTCTGCATATTTTATACTCAGACACATCATGACATTTCACAGAAAAAAAGAAAAAAAAACATTTACTGTAGTTATAATGTAATCCAGACCTAGACCGCAATATACAAGGAAGATTGATTCATCCAGTCAATAGACATTTTTCAGCAGGCATTTGTCAACCTTCATAAGTGAGTGCCAAGATGCATTAAAAAATCTACATAGCAGCCTAACAAAACCCATTCACAAATGTGACAGCTTAATGCTGAAAGAGTACAGGTTAGGTTTGAGAACATAAACTGATGCATTAGTCACCTTGCTGGGGGTCCTGAAGCTCTCCACAGGGCTCATGTCAACCACACTCTCCTGGGGACTCTTCAGACCCTGGCAGAGTCTTAACTTTGATAAAGAATATCTCTTTGGTTTTGAGACTTTAGTCTTTGCAACTTCAGGGATCTTGTCTATTCACAATCAGCTTGTAACACTCCAAAGAGAAAGGAAAACTTGAAATCGCATCATATGACCCCTTTAATTAAATGATGTAATATATGCAAGACAATGGCAAGTGGCAATATTGGATATATGGTTATCAGAGAGTGAATCCATGAGTGAATGTATTCAAATTCTAAATGGATTATAGCCTAGAAAGTGCGCAAAGAGCATCATGTCAACCACACTCTCCTGGGGACTCTTCAGACCCTGGCAGAGAAAATAAACATTAAACTATAAATATTAGGCAGCGATATATGGGGATGGGGGTCTTGGGATTCTTAAACCAGGGGTTTTCAATCTTTCAGATGCATCAGACCTTCAAATATGACATTCCTAATGCAAGAGACCCAATATATAAAAGACCCAATTTATACTGTTATAAATATGTGTAAAATATTATTTGGAAAAGATGTAGTGTATATTAAATTACATTATTTTTTTATTTTATTTATTTATTTATTAAAAGTAACATTTTTATATTAATTACAATTTTATTAATTCAGTTTAATCTTGTTTGCATTATTTATTTATACAGTTTTACAGTTTTTCAGTAAACTTTTACACAGACCTGCTAACTTTGTGGCCCCCGGGGGTCCCCAGACCCCTGTTTTTAACCCACTACCATAAAGTATATATTCTTTTTTCAATTTGAGGTTCAAATGTTTCAGTAACCACAAAAGTTAGATTACAAGCTAGTCAGAGGACGTATGCTTCCCTTGATGTTAACAGACTCTTTCGAGTTCGCATGCGGATGATAGCAACCATTTGTTGAACCATAGCAACAGCTCGTGCACATTTTTTAGGATCTTTTTTAAAAACTACCGAAAACATAAATATAGCGATTATTCGACACTTTACAATAGATTTACATAAAGCTAACACATTTGGCTGAGCTGCCTATTTACGTTGTGCGAGATGAGTTTCAAAAGATCACACCCTGAAAACTTAAAAAGTATTAAAACGTCAACCCACAAAAAATATTGTATAATTCGTCTTTTGAGAAATAATAAATACGAGCAATAATCCACCTGATAATGCAGGGACCATATAGCACAACGACAAAATAATGGTTAACAACGTACAGTCGTTTAGATTTAACATCTATTTATAACGGGTTTAAAAGGGAGTTTCTTTAAAATAATAATAAACTCAATAAGTTACATGTAAGCTTTATTAACTCTGAAAATCTTAAGCAAATGTTACTGTCCAAGAGCTCACCATTATCTTTTTATTTATCATTCAGATATTTCCTTTAATTATTCCACATGCACTGATTGAATGCGTTATGATACAATGAGTAAATGTGCATATCTGAGAAAATATAAGCTGTTTTTTCTGTTTGTTTGTATTTTAGCAAGCAGGCTAGCTTAATAAAATGCTTCCGGATTCGTCAATGAAATCAAGAAGCAGACTGATGTAAGATGAGAAATAACCCACCTGACGGGCCATCAAAGACTTGATTTTCTGCATTGTATAGTTGAAAACACTAAGCAGTAAACGTGATGTATTCTCTGGTCTTTTTCTGTCAAACGCGATTCAATCCTTGCAGTGCTAGACAGGTGCCATGTTTCACTGTTGGTCTCACGTGACAGATGGCCAGTGCAGCATGGGATATGTAGTTCCTCTGACATGCCTCTGAGTAGCATACTACTTTCGTAGAAGTAGTACAGAGCAGTAGACAAAAACTGTGTTAATATGGAAGCCCAGTTACAGTTGTTGTTCAGCGTGACAAAAATGACTGATGTGCGCATTCCCAGTGGCCGTAGCTGTATCCCATCTAGCCTCAGTTCCACCTCATAAGAAAAATCATGCTTTGATACAAAGTAATTATGACCTAAAAGTAGAAATTATGCTTATATATATATAAATAATAATTATGACTTTTATCTCATAATGTCGACTTTTGAAGTCATAATTTGTACTTTTTTCTTTTGAGTTTTTCACATTTTGTCATAATTATGCTTGTGTCATAACTTCCACTTTTTATATCACAATGTCAAATTTATATGTCATAATTGACTTTTTTCATAATTTTGACTTTTTCCTCTTTTTTGTTTTCCTGTGGCATTCTCTGAAGACAAAATGATGGTTCTCGTGCTTATTTGTTTTGATCAGTTTTACATTTAAAGCAAATTAAAAATCTGGCATGCCTCTTAGAAAGCAATTATATTTGTATAATGGGGTGTAGAGACCATTATTAGATATTTAGATTTTTCCTCCCATCTTTTTGAGAGATGATTAAAAATGAAAGCTATAAGGTGTCTCCTGGATTTTCTAAAAATTTCTAGACCCCTGACTACACACACACACACGCACAACTTATTTCTGTCTGTTGTAGAAGACAGTGTGTGTTGATGTGTTGCACTTGAGGTCCACAGACACGTAACATAGAACGAGTCAAGGATTCTTGGAAAATGCCACAAAACCTCATTTGTTTGGGGCTTTTGCATCTCACAGTTCAGAGAAAAGTTTACAGCAAAAATATCTGCTACCTGACAAAAATATTCTAGCGTGGGTGTTAGAGACGAGCCCTTCCAACTGGCTGTTCATGCTGATGTGAGCACACATAAGAGAGCAAGTGTTTCTCGTCAATAAAGCGCCGCTGATATCACTGAAAATTTCCCTCTCAAATAAGGGAGTGGCACCTCGCTCCAGGCAGCTGAGCTGTTGATGAATGCTTCTGCTCTTCCTTTGAAACTGAGAAAATACACACAGTCATATTATAAATCATCCTTTTATAAAGCACTGTGTTTGTTCCAGTATATTGCCGGTTATAGCTACCAGACAATCTCTCTGGTTGAAATACCCAACAGTGCTTACCAAAATTAAAATGATCAGCTTAATATGTACACAGAAAGACTCACAGCAATACTTGCCATATTTCTAATATTCACCTTTGAAATTTTATACATTTAAACATTTATGATGCACAAATATAAAAAGAGACTCAGAGATGCAGCATTTTCATCAACATAATAAATTCAGAGAGCTAAACTCTAAAAAGTAAATCAAAATTATTGTTATGTCTTATATTTAATAAAATAACAATTATTCTAAAAACCTTTATTTTCAAATTCCGAAGCATCCATCTGTGTTTAAAACGTGAACAGGTGCAGGTGCAATAGAATGGGATTAAATACATAAAGCATATTTGTGTTGTTTAACATTTAATTATTGTAGGTTTGCATCATATTCTGAATTATTTTTATTCATTTTGAGGAATACTGAATCAGTTTTTTTTTTTGTGAGTGAGATGAATTAATGCATATTCATATTTATTTTAGAACTACAGTAACATCTGATTTCTCTCAACATGAGGACAGGAGAGCTGTCAATCAATAAATTGGAAAAAAAAAAGTAACTTGCGTTACTTATTTGAAAAAGTAACTCAGATATTCTCTTGTAAATTAAAAAGTAATGCGTTACTTTACTAGTTACTTGAAAAAAGTAATCTGATTACATAACTCGCGTTACTTGTAATGCGTTACCCCCAACACTGGGTGCAACACATAGAAAACAAAACAGACAGAAGATGCCTGTTTTACATTCAACAAACTGCTACCCGTGAAATATATATAACATGTGGCATCTTGAAAATGTAATGAGCAATATAACAGAATACGCTGCAGTGTGCAAAAAAATACAGATTCAATGTACAAGATGCATACATCATATTTACATTCAAAATGCAGGAACAACAACATTAGATGACGACTGTATTTATATATAAATACTCTCAGCTTTTCATTAAGCATGCTGCTACAGAAAAGAATTTCATAGTTCTCTTATTTTAAGACAATAAAAACTTCAGTGTCCAGCACAAGTTTATAAATGTATGATTAGTATAAGTAGTATAAAAACGAATAATTGTAAAACAAAAGAAGTGCTTAAATGTGTGACTGTAGAGAGAAAAATTGGCAGAAAAAAATAGTGAAACGCCTTTCATCTTTACATCCGAGCACACATCATGACTATCCACCTCTCTCATTTCAAAAGACTCAGTGTTGGAGTTTCAGGCACATGCTTGATGACATCATAGATGGTGGTATGCAAATCTTTGACTGAATCAAGCCGTGTCAAAGACCTGCAGGATGCCTGGAAAACACAGAGAAGAAATATCAAACTGTTCTGGGGCAAAACTGCTCATGCAAAACACCAAGTGATTTTTTTTTTTTTTAACCTGTGTTGACTCCATTTTCCCAGGTACAGAGACAAATTCATAAATGCCAAAGTCTTCAGTTGCATCTTCATGACCTGCAAGTAGGTATATTAATCAGATTAGTGTATATTTATCACAATACAAAGCCAATTTTAGGCACTGTATAATATAAACAATACACTACGTAATATAAATATCCTGTTGATTATTTTTCATCTATTTATTCGTTTTTATTTATCATTTTATTTGTAATGAAACAACTTTATTAGCCATTAACTTCTATTGAGATCCATATTATGTAATGTAGGCTATTTAAAGCAATTTGTTCTCACAGTAATAATTAAACAATGTTTGAATCATTACTATCCACCATTTTTGGTTCACTAGCACACAAGTATTTTATTGTAGACAGTAAGTCGTTGGTAATATCCTATTTATTTTCCAAAGGGAGTAACTGTGTATATAGCTAAGTAAAGCCAGCACCAGCAAGGTGGAAAATATGTTTATAATGTACGCTGACAGAAACCAAGCCGATATGATTATAGCAGTTGTGATGTTAATGGGCTTGGGGAGTTTGTTTGCACAGAGAGGTAGTGTACACATCACTGCTTAACAACACAGGTATATTGTAGTCCGAGACATGCAGTAAACCTACCAGAGCGGTGCAGTCCTCTCTGCTCTGTCATTGGCCTGGAGGACAGGATCAATCCATCAATGATGTCACTTAAATAAATAAACGCGTCATATATTTCTCAGATATTTGTATAGATAAGAAACATTTTCTTACCGCCTGTAGATAGTCTTTATCACTGTAGAAAAAGGATCAAATTAAATGTCAATTATTGCTAATGAATTACAATTATTTAATGTAAATATACACCGATTTAAATATTAAAGACCCCTTTGAAATAAGTTGAAACAGTTTTCTGTCCTGTGTTGATATTTTTCTGTATTTTTATATTACATCTTTTTTTAAGCAAACAGACATAGTTAAAGGGGATGAGGGACTCTTTTTGGAGAGCTTTTGATTAGATGAAAATCTGTGTAGTACAGAATGAGTCATTTTTACATGTATATATCTGCTAACAGTGAATTTTAGGAGTGCACTAGCATACAGATGGCAAACACACAAAGCACTCTCTGACTTAAAGCCACAAATGGGGGGTCTTTAAACAAATGATTTAATAAATAATGATTTTGTTCAAATGACACATTATTAAGGTGATGCCTGAATATCTTTAAAAATCAGAATGAGATCATACTTCTTCTTGGATGGCAGCTCTTCCTCAGGAGCACAAACATCATACACACTATGATGAGGACTGATGAGATTGTAATGAAAGCCAATGAAGACAGCACACTCCCTTCCTGGCTATATTTTGCTTTTTCTGTAAACAGATCGATATCAGTGTTACTTACATTTTATATTTTAAAATACATCATTTCTGGTGTGATCTTCACCTTTAAACAACCAAGAACTTGCATTGCATGCTTGCACTTTTTTATTCTGTATCCACACTGAACCAAAATTCACTGCCTGTAACAACGTAAACAATAAGGACAGGTGCCAGCCCCTATTTACTTTCCAGTGGAACAGCAACACTTAATCACAGGTGGGACAGATTTGCACTTAGCAACTGGGGAGAGAAAAAAAACAGCTTGCCACGACCATGCAGACTGACACTGGATGGAATAAAAGAATAACAAATAAGATAGATTAACTTAAAACACTAAAGCCAGTAACCATTTTTGTCATTATTACAGTTTTTGTCATTATTATTCTTATGATTAAATATAGCCTATTTTTGTATTATTATTAAACAATATTTATTTATTTATTTGTTTGTTTGTAGAATTATTTAAGCTTCAATAGTGTCAATCTACTTTGATTTGTTTAGGTCAGAAGAATTTAATAAAATAATTTGAGGGTCCTTTTTATGAAATTACTGTCATTATTTTGGCATGAGGATGAATGTGCAGATCTCAAACAGTGAACGCAAACATACCTCTGTCAAGACTGGCCATCACCAGTGTGAACTTGGTCTCGTCCTGCTTCTTAGTCATATTGTTGAATGCTCTACACAAGAACTCTTTACCCTGGGGTAACTCATACGGCTTCACTTCGAACCGTGGTCCAGTCATGAGAACCTCTGTGCCGTTCTTCGTCTTAGAGATCCAGACGCAGATGTTGGGAGGGTTGGAGTCTGCAATGCACTCAAAAAAGACCAGTTCCTCCAGGTTCACCATGAAAACCCCTTCAGTTTTCAGACCTTGGTCAGAATTTACTGCCAAGTTATAAGGCCCGTCTGAAAAATTTGGTAACGTTACAAAAACATTATTAGTCGTTTCTTTTTCAACATTCATTTAAAATAAATTTCATTGCAATTTTAGTTCTATTACTATAAATAGTTCTATTACTATTAATTTATTATGTCAGTGATATTGTACAACAATAGGAAAGTTAAGGAGAAAAACAGAGTAATTTTTCAGGTGGTCACTTCATTTCCAGCGATACTGTTGACTTGATTGCAAAGATACTATTTAAACTGAGCTGGATGTTGACATCACTGAATTCAATGATGAACTGTCTTTAACTGAAAAATTAGTGTTTACTATTGTCATTTTGCATTATTGACACACTATTTTCCTAATTAATGCTGTTCAGTTGCTTTGACACAATCTGTATTGTTAAAAGCGCTATATAAATAAAGGTGACTTGACTTGACTTGACATGTGATTTCAAAATTGTAGCCCCCATGAGGCGACAATTTGTATATAAAATAAACCAGCTTTTATTAGGCTACTGATATTATGTGAATGCACATGATTTTAAACATATTTTTCAAAAAATACTGTTCATTTCTTTAGAGGTACAACTTTTTTAATGAGGGGAAAATGTAAGTGATCCATATTCATATTTCAGGTCGACTTTTGTTTGAATATAAATGACATGTTTAACGTCTGAGTAACAATGCAGACAGCAGGTAATTCTCAGGCTGCAGGAGGAACCAGTGTGCAATAACGATGCAATGATTTACACATGGAATGACAACAGATGATAAATGAGCTTGGAGTCGGAAAAGTATATTAGATACTCACAGAACACAATGAGCTCAGCCTGTTTGCTGAGCTTACTGCTAATGTGGTTTTGGGCCTCACAATTGTATTGACCGATGTCTTCTTTCTTAACAGGGTTTATAACAAGTGTCCCATGATCTTGTGAGAATGTATGCCGTTCACTTGGACCAACCACCATGTTGTTTTTTAGCCATTTGAACTGAACATTTGTCCCATGTTCAATAGAACAAGTCAGTGTCACATTGTCCCTGTCTTCCACCAGTTCTGATTCTGGGGTCTTAGTAATAACGGGCATGGACACAGGCACTGGGAGCAGAAAAGACATTAAATTAAGTACTTTCAAGAAAAGAGATACTCTGATATGTATGTATGGAAGCCCGTTTATGTCTCAGAGAGAAAAAAAAAAATCTGTCAGATATTCACCTTATTTTTAAAGTAACAGTGGGTGCGGCCATTTGTAACTTGAACGTGCGTGGCTTCTGGTGTCATTTGCATCCAGTTATTTTAACTGTACAAAAACAGTCAGTCACGCTGCTTAACATTAGAAACTGGTATTTGTTATCATATAATTTTAAATATATTATCGTAATCATGAACACACTGGTTCTAGCACAAATAGTTTTACTGTTTGCTAAACCGTTTACTGTTTTTTTCTAGTTACTGTATTTATATAATAGGGAATAATGAATAAGAAGTCTTATACATTCACAGAAAATACCTCACTTTCGCGTTGAAAAATAAGGTGAATAAAGTCGCAATTGTGAGTTAAAAAGTCGCAATTACAAGTAACAAAGTCAGAGTTGTGCAATATGAAGTTGAAATTGTGAGATAAAAAGTTACATTGTGAGTTAAAAGTCACAATTATGAGAAACAAAGTCACAGTTGCGCAATATGGCACATGGCAGGATTTAAAGTCATTGAAATTTATGAAGTCACATTGGTAGGTATAAAGTCAACTGTGAGAAATTAAATCACCATTGTGAGGTATGAATTGAATTTATTTTTAGTCTGAGATGAAAACAGCTTCCATATGAATGAGTTTCACAAGATGTTAAAAGCATTAGTAACTAACACTACATTAACAGCTGTCATAAATGAGATCCTTCCCAAAACACTCAAATGCTCTTACCACTGACTGTGACTGTCACTCTTTTTGTGACAGCAACTGGACTGGGAATTCCTGGGAAGATGATGTTGATCTGCAGCTCATATTCCCCCTGTGTGTCTTCATCCAGATGTTCAAAATATATTGAGACATCAGGCAAATTGAGTGCCGGACTGTTCTTTAGGCGCAGATTTGGGATGGCATTGATGTTGTTGAAAGTGACCAAAAGAGTGTTATTAGGCTTAATCTTGCACCAGAACCCCTGGAACGTCACATTGTGGACATCAAAATGAGTCTCAACTTTGAGGAGCATCGGGTCCCCCATTTTCCCATGCTGTGTGGGCTGCAGTGAAACGCATTCAATGCATTTAGAGTCCGTACCTGTTTAAAAGAGAGTGTTAAATGGTGCTTAATGTACTGTCAAAAAATACAAGTAAAATGTACACATATAAACAGTTTTGTGTAATGTTAAAAGAGCTATACATTCATGACGTCCATTTGTAGGCCAAACGGAAGGCTAAGTCACCATGGATTCTCTCAGGAAGTTCAAACTGATTTTTAGAATAGCGTTTTTTTTAATTATGGTTAAAATAAGGTCACTGGACTTAAAGAGACTTTCATTACCAATTTTGTTCTACAATATAAATTGCACACAGTCATAGTTAAAATGTGAAGTTTGAAAACGTTGTGTGCATTAGCAACACTTGATCCTAACAAGTTGCTACATAAGGAGTACAACTACAAGTTCACATGCCATTACATAACAATCTCTTAACAACTTGCATTGCTCTTTTAGGTTGTGGACAGCACTATTGTCTCTTGTGTTGTATATATATTAATTCAAATGTAATATTTATTAACACACTACAGGTAAAATTATAACATAACATATTGACATTATTACAAAATGCACTTTTTAAAAGTGCACTTAAGTGTGTTAGGAAACGGTCATGTAAGTATATTTACATAGCCTTTCATTTCCTTAATATTATATTATCTGCAAGTACAAGTTTTTTTAAATATACTTTTAATATTTGAAGTACACTACAAGTGAACATTCAATACAGCACACTTCTTTTTCACAAGGGACAACACACACAGAACTGTCCATAAAGCAGAGAAGACCCTCTGTATGTACACCATCAAAACCATCCCAGGCCTCGAGTGCTCAATATTTATGTTTTTGGTCATTTACGCAGAACGGTACTTACTACATGAGAACCCGCAATGTTTATCATTAACAGTGACATTGCCGGTTAAATCATTAATCTAAATTAATGATTTAACGCTAATCTGAGCAATGTTCCTTCTCCTTCAGTTCACTTGGACACTTCAAATGAACTATACAAAAGGAAATTTGCAGAGTAAGACATACCTTACCCTCACATAATCTGCAATTCCAGCATGACACTGGATTTATCCACATCATTAATTAGTTCATACACACAGATCTGCAGTTTAATCACCACTGCCTTTGCCCTCGCAGCTTGATCCTATACCTGCGTGAGCAAATATTGACCAACTTCTCAGAATGATAGTGATCAAACATCAAGTTCTCTCTAATTTGTCGCAACTGGTCCGTGAGCAAACACTCAGGAATCGCATACACTGGATGAAGTCATGGAGACCTGATTGCTAAAATAATGCTCCCATAATGCTGTGAAGATAACGTGGACTCTACTGAACTCTTGTCGTATCTCATTTACTTAAGGATAAGATTTCTTTTGCATGGATGAAATGAACGTAGGCTGTGGACTGGAGGCCCTGCTTTAACTGACAGCTGTTAATCTGTATTACGTTGCTAGGCAAGGCTGTGTGGCAGCAGGCAGGTAGGCAGTAAGCAGGTAAACAGTCTCATACTCCTCCCCCTTTATCGCTCTTGGGCCCCTTAACTACCCAGACACGGCCATCTCCACCCCTTTACTCACTTCTACCGGCCTGCTGACAGCCAGTGTTGTGCATTACAATAGATAACTGCGTGGCTCATGTTGTGCACTAAATAATAAATAAAGACACCCCTATTGCACGCACAAAGGACCAGAGGGCAGATTCGGTGGAAGCAAAAAGCGTGCCAGTGTTTACGCCACGCTAAGTTATGAATACATCACTAATAATTGTGCTTGGCCTGTTCTGGTCTTATTGTCTCCAAATGAGGTGAGAATTATTGCGGGGATAGCAACAGTGCACTTACACCACCACGACAATAGGCGTTAGGAATTGAGCTGTTCACACCAACAAGCAGACAATCAACTCCTTACGCATCTCCAAACACAAGCAAACATTAGACTATTCATACCCCTTGATAATCCACTACGGCCATTTATGATGCAACCAAAATGCACATACAAATGTGTGGACTGGAAAATGAACAAAAGCCTGACCGTGAATAATCCACTAAGCCTTGAATGTTTGTTTGTGTATTTTTAAAGCATCATGTGACACAAAAAGCTAAATGTAGGAAGTGTCTGCCATAAGACTACGAGTCATATGTATGTCTTATCTTAATCTCGAAATGTATTACATATTTGTATTCATTAAAAACATTTTAAAAATAAAAAATGTGTGTATGTGTATATATATATATATTTTATATATATTTATATATTATATTTTAAGATATATTTTACATTTTGTGTGTTGACTGAAATAGAATTGTGAAAACTGTAATAAGACATCAGAAATTTTACAATCATGATAGAGGACAAATTGTGCTTATGTTAAAATGTTCAACATTTCATTTAGCACAAAAAAATAATAGTATTTTTAATCCATAAAATCTTTTATGAAATCCCATGTTTTTATATAAAAATGCTCATTGAATTATTAAAATTATATTTGACAAGGTTTTTAAAATATCAATATATATATACACCTTTGTTTGCTAACTGGTGTTAAAGTGGGAATATATTCCACTGAAAATTTCAATATGGAAGTGAAAATAGGAAGTAAGTGCCACGCTATTTCAGAATTAAAACAAAACCACAGTTCTATTCTTTCAGGTTCTGTGCCACCTTGCTACTTGAGATAATGTGGAGAGAAGGTTGTTTTTGCTGAAATTCAAGTCATCAATAAGAAGTAACAATATTTACAAAAAAATATTGAAATGACATGTTTTCCAGAGTATCTCTCCATCTTTTTCTTTAGATCTGTACACATTGTTCAATGGCATTTCAGGTTAAATAATAAACATTTTACTCTAGAAATGCATTTAATTAGATGACATCCCAAAATATTGACTTTCTCTCATTGGCTTAGCCTCACATTTTTGGCCAAAAAAAAAAAATTATATTTAAAGTTTTAGTGTGTAACATCACTGCTTCCATTCATTCAAAAATTAATGAAAAGCATCTTACCAGGAATGATCAGAAATAAGGTGAACATGAGCAGAAACATAGTGACTCCAACACATTCCATTTCTGCTATGTAATCTCTAGAAGCTGTGCGACAAGAAAAGGGAACTGGTGACAGTATTTGCCTGGGAAATGAGAGAAGCTAGTTGAGGCCCCTCCCACGTGCCATTTGGACACATACACCTGGCTGAGCTTCCAAAACACTGCTGTCACCCTGAGGGCCAGAGACAGTCTCACCGATACACAATCACTGCTTAAGCACAGTGTCAGATCACAAGAGGAAAGTTTTCTTAAACAGTTGCGGTACACACACACAGCTACAAGTGTGAAACCAGCATAGACTGACATTCAAGTCCCAGACAGACACAGGGTCATACAATGCATGGACATGCAAAGTTTCGCCTAAATCCATGCATGACTTAAGACACAAAACAATGTTTTTCAGAGTCATCACACACAAACTTGGAACAAAGCTTGAGATAAATACCCAAATTGACATGAAAAGTGTCATTTAAGTCCACAGCTAGTATTAAAATAGCACTTCTAAAGGTCACGTGCAGTAGTACTATCTAACCAAAAGTTTAATAAACCATGCTCATAAACGGCAGATTAAGACTAATGTATCATAGGATTAATATATATAAGCACTACTGTTCAAAAGTTTGGAGAAATGAATAGGTAAATTCAGCAAGGACACATTAAATTGATCAAACATGTCAGTAAAGATGATGGTGCTCTTTTGAACTTAAAAAAAGTTGAAAAAAAAATTTTTTTTACAAAAACATTAAGCAGCAAAACTTTGTCCAACATTACTAAGAAATGTTTCTTGCGCACCAAATTAGCATATTAGAATGGCTGCTGAAAATTCAGATTTGCCTTCACAGGAATAAATTACGCTTTAAAATATATTCAAATATATAACAGAAAAGTTATTTTTAACAATCTTAATATTTTACAATAGAACTGTTTTTACTGTATTTTTGATCATATAAATGCAGCCTTGGTGAGCATTAGCAGCTTTTTAAAAACATTTACAACTCTTACCGACCCCCAAACTTTTGAATGGTAGTGTATATTTTAATTTTGTGCAGTTTTACCTTCTTTTTTGTGGTGTTTTATTGCATTACAATTAACAAAGTGCAAACTCACATTCACAACTTGGACAAAATACAGCTGTTTTGCCATGCCGCTGAAGACTCTGCTTCATTCTAATATCACAGAAAGACCATTGTCAGCTTCATTGGGAAAAACAGAAGCATGAATTTTCTATTTAATGCAAATCGGCCACCTTTACAACCTGTAAACCAGAATTTCTCATGCAGATCCAAATCAGCACAAACATACTGTACACAGGCCCGCCAGTGGTGTAAATTACCTTTATTTGGACTGAGAATCATCTGCTTAAAAAACAAACACAAACCTGACATAATGAACCTCAAACCCCTTATAACTCCCCAGCCAAAAGATCCTCTCATCCAAGTCGGCCACAAAGCCGCACAGTGCTAAGAAGCACCCACTTTTAAGAATCACTGGGACAAATATCTAATGTTTTTCCCCCCACAGTCTGGCAAGAGCTCCGTCTATATTCCCACTCGAATTCCAGCTGCCTGTTGTGCAGGACGCCACACTCACTAGCCCTTTAGTCCAACTCAGAGCCGGATGTCTTCCTCTTTTTCTTTTTGCTGTGTTTCTTATGCTTCTTTTTCTTTTTCTTCTTAGACTTATCCTGTAAATAGATTTTTTTTTTTTTAAAAACAGCCATTATGAAGTTCTGTTTTGTGAATCCACTATGAATAACATTTCTGTGAGTGATGCGGGTAGCATGTTCAGTCATTTCCACCCTCATATGGACAAAAAACAATCCGCTTTAACTATGACACTGGAAGGCTTACTGTAATTTTCTCCTTCTCTTCACTACTGCGTTTTTTCTTTGTGGACTCAGCCTAAAAAAAACAAAACAAATTCACAGATGAGTTTATCATGTCACACGGTATTTGCTGCGCTAAAACCATTTAATGACACATATTAAGGTCACAGAGGGTTTAAACACACTCATACATCTCTGTCTACATCAGACTCGTCTGAGGACTCTGTGTGACTCCTTTCAGCTTTCCTCTTCCTTCGGCCGTCCTTTTCATCCTTTCAAACAAAAACATGAAATATATGATATATATATGATACGATATACTGCCGTTTAAAATTTTGGAGTCTCTATGATTTTTAAATGTTTTTTAAAAAAGGACTCCTACACCGTGCCCTAACTACATGTGCTGCAATGCCGCGACACGCAATAAAAGGTATCTTTTCCATGTTAATCAGAGTTTTTGTCCTAACCAGCTGCAACGACGACAACACGCGAAGTTTCTAATTTTTAAACTGTTTCTGTTTCTGTGACGTTGCGGCTGGAACAACATAAAAACTATGACAAATGATAATCTCAGGTACTGACTATGTGCTTTATTCAACGTTAAATGTGTAAATTAAAGCAAACACGTTAAAACTGCGAACACAATGTGAACCAACAAGTGTTTTCCATGACAAAGATGGCATCAGTCACACAGTATGTACTTTTAATAATGTTAAAAAGGTTTAATATTTATGAATTAGATTATAAACTTGTCCATTTCATTGGGAGTGCAGTGCGCTTCTGAATGGCTGTGATATTTGAGCGATTCTGTTGCGTTGCGTTGTCGCATCGCGTCTGGTGTGGACACGGTGTTACACTCACAAAGGCTGCATTTGTTTGTTCAAAATTACAATAAAAACTATATTATTGGGAAATATTATTGCAACTAAAAATAACTGTTTCTATTTTAAAATATATTAAAATATAATGTATTCCTGTGATGGTAAAAATGAATTTTCAGCAGCCACTAGACCAGTCTCCAGTGTCACATGATCTTTCAGAAATCATTCTAATATGCTGATTTGCTGTGCTGCTTAATATTTTCGTGGAAACCACGATACTTTTTTTTGGATGAATAGAAAGTTTAAAAGAACAGCATTTGTTAGAAACAGAAATCTTTTGTAACATTATAAATGTATTTACTGTCAATTAGAGTCCACTTCTGTCACGATTCCTTGATTAAATTTGAATAAATCTACGCCAACACAGAAGAGTACATCATTATCTTTCTAAATAGGCTAACTGTTCATCGCGACTTTAAAATAAAAGTTTAAACCCTTGCTCTGAGTTTGCATGTTTTGATGTCCTCATGTTCTTGTTCAAGAAATGACAGTGGCTGTAGCATTTCTATCATAAAGAAGTGGCCAACTATTAAAGATTAAGTGGACATTTGAATTAAATGTTGTTTAGTCAATATTAAACAAGGATTACATTACATGGCGCTGTAAAGTGTAGTAAACAATCGTCAGGCCACTGACGCCCTCTGCATGCATTTTATATAACATGTTACATGTTATATTACATTATGTATTTTAACGGTTTTGTTCAATAAAACCACATGATTACTTGCTTTCAATATTTTATTTGAACCTATTATTATTGCCTCATTGCCATTATATATGTATTTCAAGTCATTTTAACATTTAGTTTGCTTATGTCTATTTTTATTCAAAAATTTTTTTTTCCAATTTACTCAATTAATCGTCAGAATAATCGACCGATTACCAAAATAATCATTAGTGACAGCCCTAAATAAAAGTATTGGGTTTTTCAAAAAATAAAATAAAATCTTACTGACCCCAAACTTTTGAACGGTAGTGTATATTCATACATATGAGGGAAAAAAAAAAAAAAAAAAACTGTCACTCTCATATGCTTGAGGCTTGACAAATAAGGGGTAAATATGGTACTTGAACTGTTGTTGTACTGAAGTGAAAAACAACTTCAAAAACTCCACTATTGTGTGAAATGACATGAGGGTGAATGTTCTTTTGTGGTGTGATCTATTTCTTTAATGTCATAAAATGAGTCTTGAGTACCTTGTCTTTCTCTCCATCCAGTTTCTTCTTTTTCTTGGATGACTCCTAGAGATAAGGAACATCAAACTTAGTCTCACAAGTCTTGACATATCTCTTCATTATCACCAGCAATTTAGCGTTTATGTTCATTTTATTCAGCACTGGAAATTAATATTCATGGAGGCAAATCAACTTTCTAGAAGAGCTGCAAATCTAGAATAATGTTAGGGCTGCACGATAAATCACATGCAATATTTAATGCGCATCTTGTCAGAAAGCCGGTTCTGTAATCAGCGGTAAATCTCCATCACCTGCGGGCTTTCACATTGAACAGCATTAACTTGCTGCTCAATGTGAAAGCACGCAGGTGATGGAGATTTACTGCTGATGACAGAACCGGCTTTACTGATAAGATGCGCGTTAAATATCGCATGCGATTTATCGTGCAGCCTTAAATAATGTATAATACGTTGTGGCTAGTTTCAGTTAAGCCAGCTACTCCCTTGACTGGCAGGAACAATCCTTTTAAACCATGTAATGTTTTTCCTTGCAGATATAAACAAACAATACCCTGCTATCAGTCTCTGACTCTGTGTCAGAATCATCAGTCGCTTTCCGGGCAGAGGATCTTTTTATTTTTTTCTTCTTTTTCATCTTTTTCTTTTCATCCTGAAAAGGCAGCAGAACAGACAAACAGAGAATATTTAGTGATAAGGTATGGCCATTTTAATGCATGCAAATAATGTACATATAATTCTAATTATCAGCAAGACTTACATCATCTTCAGAGTCTGAGGAGGAACTGGAGGAGGAATCAGAATTCGATAAGGAGGAGGAGGAAGATGAGGAATGCTTGACCAAACACAACAAAAGCAGAATTTGTTAGATTTTAAGCCACTTAAAACTGATCTGCCGACCCATGGATAACAGGCCAGATGGATACCAAATACTCTACAATTGCAAATCCCTCTTCTAGTTTGGGACATTAATTGAAACCAATATTCCACTTTTCCATTATTGATTAATTACTGGTTTACAGTTGCTCAAGATATGAAAAAGGAGAGCTCTCCTCACCCTACTGGACTTTTTCTTCTCCTTCTTTTTCTGGAAAAAGCAAAGATAAATATCAGGAAATCATAGACCAATTTTAAATATAACAACAAACCATAATAACAATAAATACATATTGTGATTGCCAATGTATCATAGCTGATGTTGGATTTTTTTTATTACTGGTATTTGAGTGCAAAATGTTCACTGTAAAAAATGATTGTGATTTTAACAGTAAAAGACTGGTATTTTATTGTGAATTTAAGTTAAGTCTGTGAAACCTAAAATGTTGCTACCATATTTTTTGCGGTGAAGTTCTGGCAACCACAGCTGCCGGTATTTTACCGTAAATGTCACAGTTTTTTTTTTTTAGTGTTGGTACACTATACTCTTCAGCTGGAATATTTTTCATGCCATCTTCTGCCTTTATAAATCCCTATTTATTCCTCAATGGTTCAAAACAGATATTAACACTTCAATATGTTGGTTTATTAACATTACATCAGTTAATGAAATACGGTATTTTATTGTGAATTTAAGTTAAATCTGTAAAACCTAAAATGTTGCTACCATATTTTTTACGGTGAAGTTCTGGCAACCACAGCTGCCGGTATTTTACCGTAAATGTCACAGTTTTTTTTTTTTTAGTGTTGGTACACTATACTCTTCAGCTGGAATATTTTCATGCCATCTTCTGCCTTTATAAATCCCTATTTATTCCTCACTTCTGATTTAGTACTTAGGATGAAATCCATAAAATGTAGGCTAAAATCTGACTGTATTTGCGTTTTATATATGAGATCTCAGATTACTACATCAACACTTACCTCTTTCTTTTCCTTCTCCTTGTCTTTTTCTTTCTTTTCACCTCCACCAAGTACCTTCTCCCTGTTTTTCTCCAGTTCCTTCTTCCATCGCTGAGAAAAATTAGTGAAAGCATATATGATCCACAAAGCAGATCTGAATCTATTGCAAATCCACTGAATCTAGTTAAAAAAAAAAAACCTACCTTGTTCATTCTGTCCTCAAAATCAGCCAGAGCTTTGGAGCCTTTCTTCTTCTTTTCCAGTTGTTCTTTTACCTCCTCCCTGATATACAGAACAAACAGAGATACGCATAAAGAAATAAGACCTTAAAATCACATATAACCACTATCGATTCTTCAGTTTTAATCATAATCATGTCTCCATACCATGATGGCCGTGGTCTGCTGAGATAATCCTGAATGGTGGTGCCATGGTTGGGAGCAGGTCCTCTGGCTCTGGCAGCAGCTATTGGGTTCAAGTATGCCTGAAACACAATCAGATATTAACATTCATAATACAGCCAGCACATCATCAACAATCACAAAACATGCTTAAAGGCACATCCTTCAGCGTCCACGTTTCACTTGGAGACTGCTAAAATAACTGTATACTACAAATTATCATCATTTCACTTAGGCTGAAAATTAGTTTTAAATTACTTATGCATTACATTTTTTATATGCTCACCAACAATACAGCAGCAAGCATTCTATATAACAGAACATTTAAGATGAATGTGTGCTAGCCGAGTTAGCATGTCTGAGCCACATGCATTAGCCATACCAGCAATCTAGCATGCTATCTAAGCAATGCCAACATTTTACAAGTTGTGCCAGACTGTAAACATAAAACAATGTAAATCCAATATCTAATAACCGTGTTCATTCATTCTGTAAGTGGACGTGGCTAATCTGTTTGGCTAAGTGTTTTGACGCGTTAGCACTGCGGCTTAAAGGCCGATACGATACGAGTTGGTAAACTACCTTTACTTACCACTCTATTATCTCGCTTGCCCATTCCTGCAGATTTTGCCTAAAAACCTGTAGGCCAAAATCTATGAAATCAGCCTTCTGTTTACATGTCTCTGGTGCTTGCGGTGGCTCCCAGTGTACAGCGAGAATGTCTGAATAATTGCCACCTAGCGGTTCCTCAGCAGCAAGGCGCGCTCAACATGAACACTAGGGGGCGCTTCCTCCTCGACTTATTCTTCTTCTTTGGTGTTTTATTGGCGGTTGGCAAACCAGCTTATAGGTGCATTACCGCCACCGACTGGACTGGAATGTGGATCAAGATTTATGCAATATATATGATGGGGAAAGAGGGGGACATATAAAAGACAACATGCCTGTCTATATATATATATATACATACATATACACACATACACATACACATATACACACATACATACATACACACATATATTATCTATATTCTATATTCTCTTACTTAATTCACATTCTTTTATAAACCTAATAATATCCTCATGTATCTTGTTAGCTGATTTCCCCAATAAACCTGACAAAGAAAAGTCATGGTGTTTTACTTTCTTCATTGACTGAATAAGGCGACATCTCTCATTGTTGTATTTTACACCTGCATAGCCTGTGTCAGGATCCTTGGATCCATCTGGAAATAAAACCATTGACTGTGGGAAATGTTTCTCAAAATATTTCTGGACTATATACCATATCGGGAGTTGATTAGAATTGTCTTTCAGTTCCTGCTGTATACTAAGGTCAACAGTTGGCAAGGGCAATAACCAGGGAGGAATAGAGGAAATTGATACTGTATTACTGTACTGTAATTGATGTAATCCTATATTTCTTGCTTTAGCGTCACCTATCCACCCAGAACTTGTCAAATTTGTTTCATTATGTTCCCAGCATTCTTTTAATACACTTTTGACAGGATGTTTTTCATTTTGTCCTTGGAGATTGACCCAGTATGCCATCATTAATTTTACTCTTCTAATTCTTAGTGGCATTTCTCCCATTTCCACCTGCATTGATGATACCGGAGATGATTTGAATGCCCCACTACAGATTCTCAGGGCCTGAGCTTGCAATACATCTAATTCCTTGAGGTTTGATTCTGCTGCTGACATGTAAGCTATAAATCCATAGTCAACAAGAAACCTAACAGCTCTTACTTGCTCCAGTTGTTGCCCATAAGATTCAAAGAAAGGGGTGAGATTTTGTGCCGCCTTGAAAAACAAATAACCTGTGTTTTTCCTACAGATAATTTAAATCCCCATTTATTGGTCCATTTTTCCACTTCATCAATTGCAGCTTGCATTTTCTTATTGACATACGATATATTGCGGCCTCTAATCCACAAAGCCCCGTCATCTGCATACAAAGATCTTCCTACGTTTTGTTCAACCTGAGAGAAAATATCATTAATCATTATGTTGAATAATAACGGACTACACACGCTGCCTTGTGGAGTACCATTCTCCGCCGTGTATACTCTTGAGTATTCATACTCTCACTTGTATTTTACTCTTAAATAAAAAGCCCAAAACCCAATTATATGTTCTACCGTTAATTCCTAATGATTTTAATTTGATCAGTAATCCTTCTTTCCAGAGCATATCATATGCCTTCTCCACATCAAAGAAGACTGCTATTACTACTTCTTTGTTGGTCTGTGCTTTCCTTATGTCTGACTCTAGGCACAATACAGAATCCATTGTATTCCGACCCCTACGAAATCCACTCTGATATGGAGATAAAATTTTTTTTTTTTTCCAGGAAGAATGTTATTCTTTCTGTGATCATTCGTTCCATTATTTTGCATAAATGTGAAGTCAAGGCAATTGGTCTGTAACTAGAAGGAACTGATGGGTCTTTCCCTGGTTTAAGAACGGGTACTATTATTGCTTGTTTCCATACTGAAGGAAGTTGTCCAGTATCCCAAATTTGGTTAAACAGATTTAATATTATTTCTAACGAGTTATCTGTCATGTGTGCCAACATTTTATAACATACCCCATCTTTCCCCGGAGTAGTCTGTCGAGCACTAATTATTGCTCTTTTTAACTCAAACATGTTTAATGGTAGGTCTAATGGATTTTCTGACATCTCATTTTCCTTTAAAATATTAGGGTATTCCATTAAGGTTTTATTCCTACTCTGTCTGGCCTCTACTGAAAGATTATCAGAGCTATGAACTTTCAGAAATGTTTGAACTAAAAGTTTAGCCTTTTCTAGGTTGCTAACAGCCATCTTATCTCCATTGTTCATCACTGGCAATTCATAATTTCTTCTGATCCCCCCCATTCTTCTGATCATGCCCCATACATCTGATAGTTGTACTTCTCTTCCAATACTACTGCAATATTGTCTCCAAAATGTACGTTTTTGTATTTTAATTGTTTTCCTTACTATTGCTTGGGCCCTTTTATATTGGATCATAGCCTCCTGAGAATGGTGTTTTTTGAGTTGCCTAAATGCTTTATTCCTTGCTTTTATAGCTTCTTTGCACTCGATATTCCACCAGGGTACACTCTTGGAACATCTAACTCTTGTGCTTTTAGGTATTGTTTCCTCAGCTGACAAAACAATTTCATTAACTAGTTTATTGTTAAATACATTTATATCCCGCTGATTCTCCTCTCGTAGAGCCACAAATCTTTTTTTCACAAATTTCTTTAAAAACTTCCCAATTTACATTCTCCAGTTTCCATCTAGGAATTCCCTTTTCCTTTTCAAAACAAATTTTTGTGCCAACTTTAGTCACTATCGGGTAATGGTCACTCCCTACATTTGTATCTTTAGACACTCTCCATGTGCTGATCCCTGCTATTGAACTAGATATAAATGTCAGGTCAAGTACTGCTTCTGTATTATGAATGTTATTATACCTTGTTCCTTCTCCATTATTAATACATACTAAATATTTATCATCAATAAATTCTTCAATAAGTAGGCCATTTGCATCAGTATTATTACTCCCCCACAATGAATTATGTGAATTAAAATCCCCACACCATACTATGCTGTTTCGTTGTGGTCCCACTACATCTTCTAAAATGCTTTGATTCAATTTTTCACATGGATTATAATAATTAATAATATCTATGCAACCTCTTTCAGTCCATACCTTACTACTAATTGATTCATATTTTGAATTTATTTGTACTACCTTATACTTCATACCATTTTGAATAAATGTTGCTACTCTTCCTCCTCTGCCAAGTTCTCTGTCTCTTCTAACTACATTATATCCCTTTATAATAAAATCTAATTGTGGTTTTAACCATGTCTCCTGTATACATATTACATTAGGGTTTTCTACTAAATCATCAATATACTTCTTAAACTCTTGACCGTTCGCAATTAGACTCCTTGCATTCCACTGTAGAATAATCAGCACTATTAAGATGATCCAGCCCATGTCTGAGAGGATTGTGTTTCTTCATTGAGGGTATCTCTAACTGTTTCCCAGGGCAACCCTTTTACATCTAGATACCTCTCTGCTGATTTGACAATTATTTTGATCCTTTCATTTCGGCTTTTCATCTGTGCTGAACAATTTATTATTTCTGCCATAAACAGTACAAAATCATTCTTTTTCACTATCAGAGTGTCTTCTTTCAACTTATCACATCCTTGACATTTTCCTATTTCTTTGTGCATAATTTCATTTTGTTTTGTCATTCTCACATTTCCTGAAACCTTCTTTGCTGCCTCTGCATAGCTGATTCCCTGAACCACCTTGATTCTTTGTACTTCAGCCTGCCTCTTACTAACTTCACAGCTATGTTCCCCTCCACAATTACAACATTTCAACTTTGCACCCTCGTCACATTTGCCATACGCGTGTTCTTCACTACATTTACCATATCTTTGCTTTCCCTTGCACACCGCCGCCACATGTCCAAATCTCTGACATTTGAAACATCTAAGTGGAGGAGGTATGTATAACCTCACATTGTAACACATGTATTCACTGTGTCTGTCACGTGACTCTGTTCCCCTTTCGGGCTCTGTCTTTACATTTATTTTGAAAGATGAAGCTCGCGATTATGGTAAGGAGCGTTACATTTCCGACAAGTGCTTGCGGTGTTCGGCCAATCACAATGCACTGGGTCAGCTGGCCAATCAGAGCAGACTGCGCTTGTCGGAAGGAGGGACAAAATAATAATCTTTAAAAAAGCATCATATGACCCCTTTAATATTATTTATAACGAGTTATCTGTCATGTGTGCCAACATTTTATAACATACCCCATCTTTCCCTGGAGTAGTCTGTCGAGCACTAATTATCGCTCTTTTTAACTCAAACATGTTTAATGGTAGATCTAATGTATTTCCTGACATCTCATTTTCCTTTAAAATATTAGGGTATTCCATTAAGGTTTTATTCCTACTCTGTCTGGCCTCTACTGAAAGATTATCAGAGCTATGAACTTTCAGAAATGTTTGAACTAAAAGTTCAGCCTTTTCTAGGTTGCTAACAGCCATCTTATCTCCATTGTTCATCACTGGCAATTCATAATTTCTTCTGATCCCCCCCATTCTTCTGATCATGCCCCATACATCTGATAGTTGTACTTCTCGTCCAATACTACTGCAATATTGTCTTCAAAATGTACGTTTTTGTATTTTAATTGTTTTCCTTACTATTGCTTGGGCCCTTTTATATTGGATCATAGCCTCCTGAGAATGATGTTTTTTGAGTTGCCTAAATGCTTTATTTCTTGCTTTTATAGCTTCTTTGCACTCGATATTCCACCAGGGTACACTCTTGGAACATCTAACGCCTGTGCTTTTAGGTATTGTTTCCTCCGCCGATTGAATAATTTCATTAACTAGTTTATTGTTAAATAGATTTATATCCCTCTGATTCTCCTCTCGTAGAGCCACAAATCTTTTTCCACAAATTTCTTTAAAAACTTCCCAATTTACATTCTCCAGTTTCCATCTAGGAATTCCCTTTTCCTTTTCAAAACAAATTTTTATGCCAACTTTAGTCACTATCGGGTAATGGTTACTCCCTACAGTAGTATCTTTGGACACACTCCATGTGCTGATCCCTGCTATTGAACTAGATATAAATGTCAGGTCAAGTACTGCTTCTGTATTATGAATGTTATTATACCTTGTTCCTTCTCCATTATTAATACATACTAAATATTTATCATCAATAAATTCTTCAATAAGTATGCCATTTGCATCAGTATTATTACTCCCCCACAATGAATTATGTGAATTAAAATCCCCACACTATGCTGTTTTGTTGTGGTCCCACTACATCTTCTAAAATGCTTTGATTCAATTTTTCACATGGATTATAATAATTAATAATATCTATGCAACCTCTCTCAGTCCATATCTTACTACTAATTGATTCATAATTTGAATTTATTTGTACTACCTTATATTTCATACCTTTTTAAATAAGTGTTGCTACTCCTCCTCCTCTGCCAAGTTCTCGGTCTCTTCTAACTATATTATATCCCTTTATAATAAAATCTAATTGTGGTTTTAACCATGTCTCCTGTATACATATTACATTAGGTTTTTCTACTAAATCATCAATATACTTCTTAAACTCTTGACCGTTCACAATTAGACTCCTTGCATTCCACTGTAGAATAATCAGCACCATTAAGATGATCCAGCCCATGTCTGAGGGGATTGTGTTTCTTCATTGAGGGTATCTCTAACTGTTTCCCAGGGCAACCCTTTTACATCTAGATACTTCTCTGCTGATTTGACAATTATTTTGATCCTTTCATTTCGGCTTTTCGTCTGTGCTGAACAATTTATTATTTCTGCCATAAACAGTACAAAATCATTCTTTTTCACTATCAGAGTGTCTTCTTTCAACTTATCACATCCTTGACATTTTCCTATTTCTTTGTGCATAATTTCATTTTGTTTTGTCATTCTCACATTTCCTGAAACCTTCTTTGCTGCCTCTGCATAGCTGATTCCCTGAACCACCTTGATTCTTTGTACTTCAGCCTGCCTCTTTCTAACTTCACAGCCACGATACGCTGAGCTATGTTCCCCTCCACAATTACAACATTTCAACTTTGCACCCTCATCACATTTGCCATACTCGTGTTCTTCACTACATTTACCATATCTTTGCTTTCCCTTGCACACCGCCGCCACATGTCCAAATCTCTGACATTTGAAACATCTAAGTGGAGGAGGTATGTATAGCCTCACATTGTAACACATGTATCCAATATATATCTTTCCAGGGAGAGCTTCCTCATCAAAAGTGATAACAACCGAGGTGCTATCACTTACACTTCCGTTCCAATTTGTTTTTAGACATTTGACTTCACTTACATTTGCATTTGTTATATTTTCTTTCACATCTTCTACCAATATGTTTACCGGGATTCCTGTGACAACCCCTTTTACGAATTTCTTGCCATGCATTAGCCATAGAGCATTCCACTCTCTTTCCATTTATCTTGTTCATTCTGATTACTTTCCCTTGCTGTTTTACATCCTTACAAATAATCAGCAATGATCCATTTCTTAGAATTCTAGCACTCTTTATTTCACCAATTTCTTTATTTAGTGTTTTTGTCAACTGTATTGGATTCATCCCTTCAAACGAGTCTCCTTCATGCATAAGTTTTGCAAACACTTTATATTCATCTCTCTTCGTTTCTTCTACAGTTGATCCCCTGTCAGAGTCACTTCCATCCGATTTACTCTGTCGTTTCTTTTTCCGTTTATTATTCCTAACCGTATCCCATTTTTCATAACTCCCGCCACCTACTTCCATCTCTCCTAATTCATTTCCTGAACCGTCACTTCCCTCTGAACACTCCTGTCCATTCACAGTCCAGGGCTACGTTCAGCCCCGACAAAACGGTGCAAAACGTTTTTTAAACAGAAACGGTGGTGCGTTGAACACACTGTTCTGATGACGCAAGAGTTGCAACTATGGCAGCTGAGAAGGCCATTCTTTGTGTTATTTTTGAAGAATTTTCGGAGCCTGATGAAATCGGTATAAATATGTGTTTAATACTGCAAAATACGCTCGATGGTACAGTCACTGCCCTTGCCCTCCAGAATAAAAGAGAACATCCCAATCGAGTGAAGGGATTTGTGGAAACTGTGGTTCCTAATTATTGTGATACAACATTTGCCTCGCATTTCTCTGTGCTGAACAATTTATTATTTCTGCCATAAACAGTACAAAATCATTCTTTTTCACTATCAGAGTGTCTTCTTTCAACTTATCACATCCTTGACATTTTCCTATTTCTTTGTGCATAATTTCATTTTGTTTTGTCATTCTCACATTTCCTGAAACCTTCTTTGCTGCCTCTGCATAGCTGATTCCCTGAACCACCTTGATTCTTTGTACTTCAGCCTGCCTCTTTCTAACTTCACAGCCACGATACGCTGAGCTATGTTCCCCTCCACAATTACAACATTTCAACTTTGCACCCTCATCACATTTGCCATACTCGTGTTCTTCACTACATTTACCATATCTTTGCTTTCCCTTGCACACCGCCGCCACATGTCCAAATCTCTGACATTTGAAACATCTAAGTGGAGGAGGTATGTATAGCCTCACATTGTAACACATGTATCCAATATATATCTTTCCAGGGAGAGCTTCCTCATCAAAAGTGATAACAACCGAGGTGCTATCACTTACACTTCCGTTCCAATTTGTTTTTAGACATTTGACTTCACTTACATTTGCATTTGTTATATTTTCTTTCACATCTTCTACCAATATGTTTACCGGGATTCCTGTGACAACCCCTTTTACGAATTTCTTGCCATGCATTAGCCATAGAGCATTCCACTCTCTTTCCATTTATCTTGTTCATTCTGATTACTTTCCCTTGCTGTTTTACATCCTTACAAATAATCAGCAATGATCCATTTCTTAGAATTCTAGCACTCTTTATTTCACCAATTTCTTTATTTAGTGTTTTTGTCAACTGCATCCCTTCAAACCCTTCAAACGAGTCTCCTTCATGCATAAGTTTTGCAAACACTTTATATTCATCTCTCTTTACAGTTGATACAGTTGATCCCCTGTCAGAGTCACTTCCATCCGATTTACTCTGTCGTTTCTTTTTCCGTTTATTATTCCTAACCGTATCCCATTTTTCATAACTCCCGCCACCTACTTCCATCTCTCCTAATTCATTTCCTGAACCGTCACTTCCCTCTGAACACTCCTGTCCATTCACAGTCCAGGGCTACGTTCAGCCCCGACAAAACGGTGCAAAACGTTTTTTAAACAGAAACGGTGGTGCGTTGAACACACTGTTCTGATGACGCAAGAGTTGCAACTATGGCAGCTGATTCCTAATTGTTGTGATACAACATTTGCCTCGCATTTCAGGATGAAAAGACAAACATTTCAGGTGAAGGATAATCCACTTCTTACCTCCAAGATTGTGCTATGATCTATATGGCCTTATTATTTTTATTGTGAGTATTAGGCTTATCATTATTGCTGATACCACACACTGAATGACTGATTGTAGGAACAATTTCACAGTGACACGAGATCTCACGGAGACTTGTGAGATCAAACGTGACTAGAGAAGAAAAACGCATAGAGGGCAATCGATGCTGTCAGCTGGCTCTCCTCGCGCGCGTTCTGTTGTACAGTGAAAAACACAATGGAAAAAAAAAAGAATATGGGTTATGTTCTTTCTCAGTACTCTATTTTCGTAGCATTTTCCCTCTCATTGGAAAAAAAAAGAATATGGGTTATGTTCTTTCTCAGTACTCTATTTTCTTAGCATTTTCCCTCTCATTGGAAAAAAAAAGAATATGGGTTATGTTCTTTCTCAGTACTCTATTTTCGTAGCATTTTCCCTCTCATTGGCTATTGCGGCCGGTATAACGTCAGAGGCAGCGGGGATGCTCCGTTTCGATCGGGAGCAGTTAAATAATCGTAATGACGCCACACAAGAGGATTTTTTTTTTTTGGACAAAATAAAATGTTTGCAACAATGAAGGCTACTAGGCTGCTATGAAGGTGGCCCTTGGGTTTGCTATAGTCCCAGGGCCCTGTGTGTTCTTAATCCGGGTCTGTACAGCCTCCAAAAATACAGTAAAATTGTGAAATAGTAGGCTATTACAATTTAAAATAACTGTCTTCTAAATAAATATAATAATAATAACTTATTTCTATGGTGGCAACGCTGAATTTTCAGCAGCCATTATTCCCATCTTCAGTGTCACATGATCCTTCAGAAATCATTTTAAAAGGCTGATTAGCTGCTCAATAAATATTTATTATTATTATTAATGTTGAAAACCTTTGTGCTTCTTAGTATTTTTGTGGAAACTCTTTTTTTTCAGGTTTATTTGACAGATATGAAGTTCAAAAGAACAGCATTCAAATGAAATATAAATTTGTAACGTTATAAATGTCTTTACTGTCAATAAGAGGAGGAAGCGGCTTCCGGAAGGCGCTCGGTGGATGGCGAGACGATTGGCTCCCAAGGCGGTTGGCAACAACTGGGGCAAGTTCAAGCTCAAACCGGTGTGCACCGTTTTGCTACGGTTTCCGGTTTGAACGACATGTTTCCTGGAAATGGTGTGCAACGGTGTGCAACGGGGTTTGAGATATTTTTCTCTTGTTTGGTGGATGTGTCAAACATGTCAGCCCAATCAACAGCAACATGTATATAAACCACTCGGTATTAAAGAGACAGCTCGCACAATGTAAACATCCAAATAAATTCACAAGAGCAAGTATATTGTTTGCACATGTTTATTTACATTAAAGGCAAAATAACTGAAATAATAAGGGCACAAGTATAGATCTGGAACTTCTTTAAGTCTGTCTAAATATCATTTAGTAATAGCAATGTCTTCTATTGTGTTCTAAATACTGATTAATGTAACATAAAAATACTATACATATTTATATATTTTGCTATTGTATTATGGAGTGACACTTTCATAAACTTTTCTATACCCCTCTGATTATATAATGGTAAATATTACAATATCATAGCACAACAACAGTGACTGTCTCGCGGTCTGGTCGAATCATCTAGTGTGCACGTCCAGAAGATTATAAGGTTAACAGGAGAGCCAGCTGACAACGTTGATTGTCTTCCATTTCTTTTTCTTCTCTAATCACGTTTGATCTCGCGAGTCTCCGTAAGATCTCGTGTCACTGTGAAATCGTTCCTACAATCAACAAGTGTGTGGTCTCGCGGTCTGGTTGAATCATTAAGTGTGTGCTTTTAGAAGATTATAAGGTTAAAAATGGGTTGAAACTGTCTTCATGTCTGTGGTCTCCCATGGTTTTAAAATCGGTTAAAGGGGTCATATGAAGCGATTTCAATTTTTCCTTACTCTTTGGAGTATTACAAGCTCTTGGTGCATAAAGAAGATCTGTAAAGTTGCAAAGACTAAAGTCTCAAATCCAAAGAGATATTCTTTATCAAAGTTAAGAGTCAGCCACACCTACCTAAAACGGCTCGTTCTAACACGCCCCCACATATCTACCTCACTATGTG
>NW_015552709.1:23984-77830 GCF_001515605.1 Sinocyclocheilus anshuiensis | reverse complement strand
CGCATAAACACATTTCATTACACCAAATACACAAAATAATGTTCTTTTTAGCAAAATCATATGACCCCTTTAAGATTTGAAAATCGTCTAGTGCAGGGGTGTCAACTCAGTTCCTGGAGGGCCAGAGCCCTGCAGAGTTTAGATTCAACCCTAATTAAACTAATCATGTCCTTGCTGATTTGAAAACAACATGGTATGCGTATTGGAGCAGGGTTGGAACAAAACTCTGCAGGGCTCCGGCGTTCCAGGAATTGAGTCTTGACACCCCTGGGGCCAGTTGCATAAACAAACCCCTTGTCCAAATACCCACGCTTGCGGCCTTTGCACTTGACCGCTTATATGACGTATTTCCTGTATTTGGTCCAAGTGTTCAAGTGAGCATGAAGACCACAAGTGTGTGTAGAACTTTTCATTAACTGATGGGACATATAGTGTTGTAAAATGCAAGTGTTTACAGAGCTTTATTTTTATTTTCAATACTTTGCATTTTAAAATCTACCTTCTAAATATCTGTTCAGTAGTCCCTATAACAGATGACACAATTTAATTTTGTGGTGCTTCTAATTAAGTGATAAAAAGCAGTTGCAAATGTTGTACAAAATAATTATCACCACTACTCATTTGCACCAATAAAACGTGCAACTCTTTGTTTTACTACCAAATTATATGTAATATCTAATTATTATTATTAAACATATTGGAAAGTTTTCCGTGACCTCTCGCAAGATTTCGGCAAAAAGTCTCACGATTTATTTCCACTACATGATGCATGATGGGATACACTAAGTCTGGAATAGCGCTCCGGAGCGGTATTCGAGATAGTGTGGATTTAGTGTGCGTTAAGGGCACTGCGCTTTGGCGTTTTTAAGACCTGGGACAGTCTTGCGCACTTACTTCCTGTCGCGCGCACACGCTCTCAAGTGGCCAAGACCTCGAGTGTGAGTATTTGGATAAGGGGACAGACACTAGACTGTTGCTGCATCCCAATGTGCCAACTTATTCTACGACCTTAAAGTATGTACTTTTTTGGTAAGGAAAAAGTACACACTTTTGAGTGTGTAGTAGAAGAGTGGGCAAGCTTTGGGACATACTATCACGTCATACAATTGCGTCTTTAATGGACCGCTCTGTCGCATAATTACATGCATCCTGTCACTGGGTGCTTCTCAATTCTTATTTGTGCATCCTCGTTTCCTTTCCTCGTGTCTTAGCTCCACTCTTTCAGGATGCGAGGGAAGGATGCAAGGAAAAGACGCGAGGACAGAGGAGTTGAATCAAGTGAAATTATATATCCTCGCTCCCTTTAGCGCAGGGGTGTCAAACTCAATTCCTGGAGGGCCGAAGCCCTGCAGAGTTTAGCTTCAACCCTAATTAAACACACCTGATCCAACTAATCAAGTCCTTCAGGCTTATTTGAAAACTACATGGTGAATGTGAAGGGGGAGGAGAATTTATACGTGCGTCAGGTTTTTCGATGAAAAACATCTCCGCAAAGGATACACCTGTGTATCCTCACTCATGACTCCTCAGGACGCCTCCTCGCGGTGCAAATAGAGAATTGAGATGTCCTTCAAGATGGCTGAGCTCGATCGGTTTCCGGGTCGTAGGATGGAGGAAGGAGGTGCGAGGAAACGAGGAGGGAAATTGAGAAGCACCCACTGTAAACTGGCCTGTCAATCATCTTGTCACAGTTAACATCCTCCACATTTCATTTCATTTAACTTCATACAGTACTGGAGTGAAAGGAAGTAGCCAGTGCCGATCCTAGACTTCTGGGGGCCCTACGCAAAACTGTGTCCTTATAGGGTCCTAGAAATGCAGTCCTAGAAATGCAGTCCTGAAACTGCAGCCTCATGTAGACTATTGCAGGAATATAGTATTGGGGGTCAGGCTTTGAGGCTTTAGCCCCGCCTAGCCCTGCCTGTTAACATTTTTTTGCCTGAAAGTAAGTTTTTACAAGTAACTACTTTGTTACTACTTGTAACTATTCTATAAAAGCAGTATCACAGTCGCAATTGTTCTGATATGCTGCTAATATAGAGCTAGTGATATATGTGATTCAGTTACATACAGTCATGGCCAAAAGTTTCGGCAGTGACATAAATTTTGTGTTTTGCCAAGTTTGCTGCTTCAGTATTTATAGATTATTTTTCCACGTTTCTATGGTATACTGAAAAACATCACCAAATTGCTCATGGATCGTTGGAAGTCGCTCTTGCAGATTGTTTTGATACCATTCTTTATTCATGGCAGTGTTTTTGGGCAAAATGATGAGAGAGCCCACTCACTTGGTTGAAAAGCAACCCCACACATGGATGGTCTCAGGATGCTTCACTGTTGGCACGTCACAGGACTCATGGTAGCGTTCACCTTTTCTTCTCCGAACAATCGATTTTCCAGATGTCCCAAACAGTCGGAAGGGAGCTTCATCAGAGAAAATAACTTTGCACCAGTCTTCTGCTGTCCAATCCTTGTACTTCCTGCAGAATTTCAGTCTGTCCTTGACGTTTTTCTTGGAGAGAAGTGGCTTCTTTGCTGTCCTTCTTGACACCAGGCCGTTGTCCAAAAGTCTTGGCCTCACTGTGCGTGCAGATGCTCTCACACCAACCTGCTGCCATTCCTGAGCAAGCTCTGCACTGCTGGTGACACAATTCCAGCTGATTCCTCAGGAGGAGATGGTCCTGGCACTTGCTGGACACTCTGGGATGTCCTGAAGACTTCTTCACTGCAGGCAAACCTCTCTGCTTGAAGGTCGATTCAATTCGATACTCATTCACACTTTCACATGTGCTGCTGATATGATTAGTCAATGTTAGCTGGTCATTTTGTGTCAGGATCAAAAAAGTTAATTTTTTTTTTGTTTTTTTTTTGTGAAAAGTGAATTTTTTGGCCAATGAAGCTTTTAGCAATTCTTTAAAATGCATCTGATCACTCTACACAATAATCTAGAAACAATGTGAATGAACACAGCTTAAGCAGCAAACTTTTCAAAACACAAAATTTATGTCACTGCCAAAACCTTTGGCCATGACTGTATATACCTAAGCCAAAGTGACACCAAGACTCCTCAGACAGTTTATCTTAGGCCTGCTTTCATAAAAGCCCTCAGAGAAATCAAAGTATGAAAGCACAAAAAGAAAACTACTGAGGGCAGAAATTACAACACAAAAGGGGGCACACTGTCCCTAAACAGAGAGGCCTATCTTACCACAACCAATCTTGAAAGGAAGTCCCATGTTGTATATTCTTCCCATTGCTACAATGCTTACAATAATGACTTGATATTTACTTAATAATTGACACTGACTGTGTGATTTTATCATCATTTGAGATTTACTATACTTATCCTTTAATAATGTCCGTGACTCAAGCTTTATTAAATTACCCCCCATTTTATTTAAAGTGAAATAATAAAACATTTATTCATATGTAGGAAGTTTGAAACGTAGGGAAACATTTTTATCTCTCTCATCAAAGAAGTCAATGTTACAACCCAGTTTTACACACTGGAATATTTATTTTACAAAAATATGAAAACGTCAGGCAGATACAGATATAAAACAAATGCAAAAGCAGCTTTTTTCTCAATGGCAGCAAATTGGAATCTTTAGGTGGGCCAGTTTAATAAAACTCATACAGGAGCCAGAGCCTAAGACAAACATTAGCAGCAAAACCAGTCCAGAAAAAAACAAAGATACAAAATACTACTATATCTCATTCACCCTTTTTCAAAGAAAAAAATAAAAAACTAATATGGTCCTATAAGGGCACAATGACCAACACTCTCATTTCAATTTGGTTCTTGCAAAAACATACAATTATTTGCACTTTACTGACAATAGTAGCTCAATGAAATGAATTTTTCAACAAAGCATCTGCTTTAAATGCAAGAATGTTCTGTTTTAACAGAATAACATAGCTTAAAAGAGATTGATTTGAAACTGAATTTCAGTATTTCATCATAAAAGGAGATACATTCTACTTACTGTATGATTAACCATCATTACTGGACTAGTCATGACTAGATGAACCAGACTTTTTTATTTTAAAACAAAAGTAATGTCAAATGTACGTGATCTACAGTACATCCACATGCGGTTTCATTACATAAAAAAATATGTATGCTAAAAGCAGAAGAATGCAAAATGATTTAGCAGTAGAATTACATACAGTTGAAGAAGACTTTTAATCAAAGCATTGATTTAAAAAAAAAAAAAGTTAATATTTTCATGTACACATTTTTTCCATCCCCATAAAAATCCAACATAACAATAAAAAATGTACACCACAGATTGGGTGCTTACAAAAAACATCACTCTCCAGCCAATGTGTGAAAAAAGAAAACCCTGACGAACAATTCCCACTTCTAATCAATGTGCACAGTTAAAAGATGGCTAAAATAATTACTTTTTAGAAATGATTACAGAAGTCCATAAAACAAAGAGCAACAAATTATAAGACATACATATTATGATTCTAAAATAGAAATACATCATAAAACATCAGAAATCATTCCACTCAGTTTACATGTTTTAAAGAATAAGCAGAATGAACCATATACATTTGATGCAGTCTAAAGTGATATAACACTTGGATTATCAATGAATAAAATATAATAATTAATTATGCCATTACATTAAAGAGTCGTATTATAATGGTAATAATTAATTTTCATTACAGTGTCTGTGCAGCAGCTAAACAGAATGAAAACATTGTGCACATTGATTAGAATATGTATTCATGGTGGATGATTGAGCATATTACATTATTGTGATTTAATGGATAGAATTTTCCAGCTTTCTGATTTTTAAATTCAAAGTTTTCTCTGTCTGGAGTACATTATAAATTATTTAAGTCATAATGGGAAAACATAGCAAAAATTAAATCATGTAAAAATGACAAAATATAATACAAATAAAATACAACAAAAAGAAACCAAAATAAAATAATAGAATATTTTAAAAGACACTTTTATTGTTACTGTTCTCTTGGGAACAAATTTGCCTAATTGATTACAGTTGTTCAAGTCTGCAGTGACATGAGGTGTAGCACCATTAGTTCATCACTGTCCAATCACAAATTTGAGTAGTACATTGACAGAATGCCTTCTGAAGCATTACAGTCAACTAAAAAAGACAAAATGTCAATAAATAAGAACAAAATGTAGGGAGCAAAACATGTACCAATGGCCAGCAATTTCAAGCAGTTTCAAAAGTAATTTGCTTAAAATGATATCCGATTACACAAGATTTTAAAAATGACTAACTAAAGCAAATCATTTCAAACAACAAAACAAAGTTTACAAAAATACACAATAGAAAACCACTGAGATGGGCAAATATCAAAGGTGCTATTTTTTTTTTTTTATCCAGCATGACATCATGCCAAAATTCAAATTCCATCACTAACAAGAATGGGTCGTACATTCGAAAGCCTAACATTTAATACATTTATCATGTTAAAACACTATAAATTACTCACCAGACTAACCAAGCTCAAAAAACGGATTAGTTCTATTCAAGACCCACAAACATAAAGGCATACAGTTACATTGGTTTACATTGATATCTAATGCCCTCTGAAATCACCAAATCTAATCACAGACTTATTTGGAGGAGGTTAAAGCCATCATAACGTCCGTTCAATGGAGATTTTCAAACTGCTGGCGTTACACACCAATTATAAACTGAAATCATTTGATAGATTGATGCATTGAGACAACGAATAGCTGATCACAGAATATTTGTGAAATCAAAAATGTTAACAGTACAAAAGTTGCCGCACCACAGTGATTTAATACATAAAATATAATATTAATATTATTAATAATAATATTATATAAATAGAAAATAATAAATGCTGAAATGACCAACTGTATGTTACATGATCTGTTCATAATCGATAAGGATTACTGTGAGATTAATGGTTAAGCTAAAACCTGAACCCTTGTTGAATCTACAACTAGTCATAAATAGACCTGAGCATGGAATGTGACAGGATGAGTTTACTGATCCTGAGAGAATGAATCAAGCAGCAGTTCTTAAAGGGATGGTTCACCCGAAAACGAACATTCTCTTATCATTTACTCACCCTCATGTCCTTCCAAACCTGTATGTCTGTATTTCTTCTGCGGAACGCAAAGATATATTTTGAGAAATGTCTCCGTGTTTGTTTTTGTCCATACAATGCAAGTCAGTGGTAACCAAACCTGGCTGGCTGCCAACATTCTTCAAAATATCTTCTTTTGTGTTCTACAAGAAGATTTGGAGCAACATGAAGGTAAGTAAATGATGACAGAATCTTCATTTTTTGGGTGAACTATCCCTTTAACTGTGTGGATGTTTTGTAGTACTACAGTGCCTGAATATAGCTCCTCATCCCTCATCAAACAGCTTCACCTGGATTCACCAGGCTAAATGCTAAATTCTGAAGCAGCGTCCTTCCTTCCCTCCACTTGTTCGTCACACTCTAAACATGAAGGCACTGAAAGCAAACCATCTAGCGGCCATTTGTGATGATCTATCCAGACAATGAAGTGAAATTGGAAATGGAAGGATGCAGCATTGCGTGTATAAGAAAGGACTTGGACTTAATCATTGAATTATGGGATAATACCTTACTCTCCGAGCCTCGAACGAATCTCGCAACCTGACCTTGAACTTAACGCTCACCAACTCTATAGCTACTTTTACTAGACTTTCACAACTATGCGCTAACACTTTCATACATGTATTTCTGTTATCCATCTTGGTTTGTTTCTGCTCTAAATCAACCCTAAAGTCAACATGCAACCTGGTGAGGGTCATCCTTCGACTACGTCTCGGCACTAAATCCCTGACAACAGGGTGCAGACTGTTTGGTATACGTATCAACGTTTTTTCTACAACAACCTACACCTTCAAGTTCACTAAAATTAAGACATAACATGCCAAAAAAAAAAAATGAAATGTCAACAATCAACACTGACATAAAATAAGTGAACAGGATGTGGAACTTATATTGAAGAAAAAAAAAAATACATGTAGAATTACATTATAATCAAGGAAACATGGTGTTAAATAGTGCTTCAAAGCATTTGGTAGCTCTGTCCTGGACGATTCAAAAGATACCAGGATGCTTGTGATGAAATGCTTGCCATATTAAATAGAGCACTAAATGATTCTGCGTGTCTGTGGTTATGCAGTCATCAAAAAAAAAAAAGTCACATTGTCCAGCTTGAACTGCAGAGTAACAACATGGCAGAAAACAACACAAAAATCCTCCTGGCCTGAGACTGAGAGGACTTAGAAAGTGTGAGCTCAAAAAAAACAAAAAAAACAAGTGAATTAGCGATTATATCATAAGGTGTAAAATAAGAGGTTCCGTTCAACGGGCCTGAATTTGCAGTAATTGTGGTTCTACATTTGCTTAATCCAAGTGAGACTGACACGGTCCCATGTAAGACCTTGCTGTTTCATGGCAGTGATGTGCAGCTAAGACTCAGTTTAGACCTGTACATTGCATTTATGCAAACAGACGGACAATCCCTGGCAGTGTCATGATGCGGCTTCAGATTCGAGAAGCACATTTTCCTCTGAGCAGACAAACTTCCTTTCAGCAAGGTGCGTGGGAGACGAGAGCAGCTTCTGATATTGTCAAACATGTAATTCCAGGCAGCATGTTGTTGATCCATATTAGCTGGCAGTAGTGAGGGCAAAGACAAAACACGATTGACCAATAGTTGCGATGATATTTTTAAAAGCAGCATGTGATGTTATGCTCTGGAAGACTAGTTCACAGGGGGACTGGATGGGGGTCTTTGTCTACAGTGGGAAACAATGTCTTTCAAGCAGCCCTCTCCTCCAGGGAGGGCTTTTTGCTGGGGAAGGGTTGGGCGTACAGACTCTTGCTGGTGCTGTCGAGACTCTGGAAGTATGGGTGAGACAGTGCATCATAAGCCGATATCCTTCTGGAGGGGTTAAATGACAGAAACCGCTGTGTAGGGAGAAAATGAGAAGAAGAGAAAACAATAAGTAAACAGTCTATGGCACTTTCATATATGTATATAAAAATGTCATTCTACAAACAGGTGCTATTTGTATCCCTCATATGCATTCTAAAATGACTGAGGTCTAGAGGTTACACATAAATGTTAAAAAAAAAGTTGTGATAATGACATCATCCTTTAATGAAATGAAAGTCTGCTTACTTGTTTTATTTTGTTATGATTGTAAGTACAAGCAAGTGATTGGTGATAAAAAAAATGGATAATTGTAAAAAGCATGAAATTCTCAAAGAAGCTACCTTGTAATTTCACGAAACATACCAAAAGATTTTAATATATAATATGATATAATATAAATATTTATACTGTACAAGTCAATAATGTTACCATTTTAAGGCATAACTGCATCCCAGAAAATGATATAAATTTACTGAAATGTATTCAAATGTAAGCTTAATATAATACAATATACTTTAATAACTAAAACATTATTTGCGTGATAAAATGGAAAAGGTTTTGGTTTCATAGAATGGCATTCTACAATTAGTATCAAGACATTTAAAATATCCTCAGTGTTGATATCTGCTACTTACAAGTAAAAGTGATTTGCCCAGCTCATCCATGTCAGGCACCAGGTCCTCTATGGGCTGGGGAGGGCGAGGGGAAAAGGCACTTTGTGGCAAGCCCACCTCCTGTGGCCAGTCCTCTGGAGAAGGGACCCCCACCACACTGGAATATTACAATCAAAACATTCAGTTGCTGCAATTTTAATTACGTCTCAATACAGTCTTATTAAACACAATTCTAACAGGTTATTGTTGGTCTAGCATTATGGTACTTACTCAAAAATCTTGCCTAACTGGTCAACATCAGAGTTCCCACGGAAAAGAGGGCTGAAGATAGAGAATGGTGAAAGATTGCAGTTAATTGCATGATTCATTTTACAGCAATAACTAGACCTAAAAGGACCTCTTTGTATTCATAATAAACTTAAACTATAAACTAAAATAAATAAACTAAAACAAATTATTTCAAATAAATAAATAAAACTAAATTAATCTGAAATAATACTGAAATTAATCAATTAAAACTAAAATAATCTTGAATAAGTAAAAAAATGAAATGGATCAATAAATGAAAATAACTCAAATAAAAAGATTAAATCAATCAATAAACAAAAACAAAATAACTAAAAGCTAAAATAATCTTGAGTAAATAAAACTGAAATTAATAAATAAAAATAAATAAAAAAGAACTAAAATAATCTTGAATAAATAAAACTGAAATTAATTAATAAAATAAATCAATTAAATAAAACTAAAATTAATAACCCTTAATACATAAGTGAAATGAATGAATAAACTAAAATTTATAAATAGCTTAAAACGCCATGTGCAAGACTGCAGCGACAGTCATAAAACACAGGTTATGTGTTTAGATGTACACTCTGCAATAATCACGAACAGTCTCCTGCCTGTCTTCTAGAAGTGAAGGCAAAGAGAAAGAAAATCCTCATAGGTTTCACTGTACAAACAAGGCCCTAAAGCCACATAACAGACATTGGCCTACTGTATTTGTGCTGTTTCCTAGCCAGCCTGAGGCTGAGAAGATCTGAGGGTTTTTTCAGCACATACTAGAGTCCACCCACCTGGACCGCTGCTGGTGTCTGTGGCTTCAGGCCAGTCAGGACACCCGTGGGTGGGCATGCTTCCCTTGGCATGCACACAAATTCCAGGAGCCACAAGCACAGGGCTCAGTCTCCAAAACACACCACACGGAGTAAAAGAGAGCGAATAAAATCTATTGATCCCTGCCTTCTGCTTTCCCTCTCCACATACCCCTATGTGAGAGCGCAAAAATGAACCGTGTGAAAGAACAGAAGCACGGAAATAAAGATAAATGATTTATGAGCTAAAATAAGCTCACTATCAAAGCGTTAGGTCTGACTAAGCTGCAAAAACAGCACTTGTAATTACCCCCGCCACCACCAGATGTCGCACAATAGCAAGACAAGCAGCAACCGTAATGTAAATTTAAATACCTTTAAATAAATAATATAAAATAATAAATAAAAATAAATAAAATAGATAAACTGTAGCACACTTCTGCAACCTACTGAAAACTGCCAAACATTTAGGGAGGGCAAATGCTCAATGAAAAGGAAATGGTTGTGTTGAATTTATAACAAAAAATGATTGTGATTTTAACAGTAAAAGACTGTAAAAATGCTACAGTAAAAACCTGTTAACTGGTTAACAGTATGTTTCCATACTATATACGGTGAATAAATGTAATTACATTTATGTATTACATAAATGTACTGTTAAAAATACGGCTTTTGGATCTTTCTTGACAACCACATGGAGCATCAGCTTGATCTCAACTGTAATCAGACAAAGGGCCAGAAGTGAGCACGTGCACGTTTCCTTACGCCTCCGTGATGTTCAAACACCCTCAAGACTAATTACAAGATGAGTGAGAAACATAAAGACAAAAGTCTGCATATTTTTCAGAAAGATTGTGACTTGCGCTATTCACTAACTTACAGCTACTATACAAAGGCGTCTTTGTACACGGTTAAGATGCTGCACATTCTTTGCAGGTGAGACGGACGCGTCGGATGCTCCCGATCCCTTTCACTTTGAACCCGCTTGTTAAAAAGAAAATTGCCATTATCGTGCCTTTCACCTACCGCATCAACTGCTGAAGCCCTCAAAGGCAAAGTCAGTCCCGAGCAGTTAAATCAGACAAAAGCCGTTCTATTTTCTAAAAGCGAGCGAGAGGAAAGATCTCACCTAAAGCAGTCGTGCCAAAACAAGTAACGTTATGGCTGAAAATCTCTAAAGCACAGTCTGCCTTCCCTTGGGCTACTTGCTGAATTAATTAGTGGCTTTTTGCACAAGGCAGACATTATGCCGGGGCAGAGGCTTCCTGAGTGAGTGGGCACAAGCAGGCACACACCTGGCCAGTACACGCAGTTGAGTCACGCTCCAAGTGCCAGTGTCTTTATCCTATCCACATTCCACCCGCGCCACCTCTGGAATGCATCGGTGCATCTGAATCGGTGAACACTGGCTCGCCGGAAAAGGTGTGAGTCAAGACGAATAATAGTGTCCACGATACAGGAAAGGAAAACTTTAGTTTAACACACGTGCAATGTCCTTGGAAACGCGTTTTTTGTGTGTTCATGCTGGCTTCATATGGTTCAGAAAAAAAAACTTTCCATTTTTAAGAGAAATATAAATTAAATGTAACCACCAAATCATGATTAAGTTTTAATAAGTTATGGCACCACCATATTTAGCAACCTGAACTAAGAGACTTAATGGACTTATTAGTATTATTATTAATAATAATAGAAGATTATGCCTAACTACGTAACACAAAATACTTACAATACTTCATAAGAATTTCAGTTTTGACTTTATGACTCATAAATATGTCATAAATATATACAGATTTGAGGTATTTGATTATGGCCAAAAAACATATTTACGATTATTTCGGTCAATATTGAGATTATCTACAATTACTCACTGACTGTAAACATTGTGCATTCATTAAAAGTTTTTTTCTTTCTATATATAAAAGAAAAAGTCATTGTATAATTTACAGTGAAAAAAACGTAAATTGACACTCCCAGAATTCCCTGCATGACACTTCATATTTTATGTTTTTTTTTTTTTGAAATAACATGTTTCTTCTTCGTTTTTTCTTATTAGACCATATTTTTTACGGTGAAGTTCTGGCAACCACAGCTGCCGGTATTTTACCGTAAATGTCACAGATTTTTTTTTTACAGTATGAACATCGTTGAAAAAATAAAATGAAGCACAATAATCATTTCATTATTGTTATTTACATTTTATACGCAGTATCTCTTCTTTTTGTGAGAGCAGCTTTAGGTTGTGAAAACAAGGACCTGAAAGCCGTCGTGCGTTAACTCTTCACTCGATATGCTCAACCCTTGTAAAAGCTGAATTTCAAAAGCACTTTATGTCATTCAGAAACACACTGACTGATCACTACATCCTCCATAAGACACAGATACAGACTTGCATGAAGTATGTCTAAACTTTGTGCATTGTGAGCATCAGACAAGTAAACATCTTTTATAAAACCCTCAACAAAACAACTGAGGCAAAACATGTCAAAGGCCCACATTACACGATCCTCTCCAGGAAAACACTGTCCCTTTAACAGTTAAACTTCCATCTTAAACAAAGCCATACAATATGTTGCTGGCTGAGGTGCTCTACATCTTTATAACTCTCAGGTGAATCGACTACCTCCATTACTGGAGTTGGCGCGTACAGAGCAGTGAACTTCTCAGACATCAGAGGAGAAACCTGGTCATTCAGAAACACACTGACTGATCACTACATCCTCCATAAGACACAGATACAGACTTGCATGAAGTATGTCTAAACTTTGTGCATTGTGAGCATCAGACAAGTAAACATCTTTTATAAAACCCTCAACAAAACAACTGAGGCAAAACATGTCAAAGGCCCACATTACACGATCCTCTCCAGGAAAACACTGTCCCTTTAACAGTTAAACTTCCATCTTAAACAAAGCCATACAATATGTTGCTGGCTGAGGTGCTCTACATCTTTATAACTCTCAGGTGAATCGACTACCTCCATTACTGGAGTTGGCGCGTACAGAGCAGTGAACTTCTCAGACATCAGAGGAGAAACCTGGTCCCAGGTGCCCTTTAATCTGCAACAGGTGGCCTTTTAAAAAGCATTGTTAATCACCTGCAGGAGGAGAAAAGGTGTGCTGGTAGCAGCAATGAAAGCCCCCCTTACTGTTCCACCCTCAGGCACTCATGGAGGCTCGCCAGAAGCCCAGCACAGTGGCGTTTTTATGGCACACTGCTTTAGAGATTGGAAACAAAACACTTGAATGAATATAACTGCTGTTTTAGGGTTTCTATAGTAATGAACAAACACAAAGCCACTATTTAAACACATAGTTATGCGCACACAACTAATCATAACTTTCCTATCTGAAAGTTTCCTATAGGATTATTGTATTAAGCACTGAGTCAGCTAATGTTTATCTACCGTTCCTGTAAAGCAAACACCATCAATGGATGACGGAAGGGGTGGACAGGTGGGCCCGTTAGAATGTGAAACACAGGATGTGTTTTAAAGTGTGTCCATGCTCGTGTCTGTGCTTTCCATTACAAATCTCCCTCTTCATCCGATTATGCACTTGTTATGGCACATCAGGAGAGAAAAACATCGGCCCACGCAATCCCCCCCAGCAACACGAGGAGGGGCGGTTAATTCAACATCATCGACAGGTAGGAATGGAATGTGGCAACAATGCATATACACATATGAACTTTTTTTATGCACCACTCTGTTCTATCTGTTTTGAAATTTGTGCCTTTCTGGCACTTAAGATGCTTAATATTGGTGACCAGTTTAATGAGAGAAATTGCTTCACATACCCCATCTAGATATTACTGATCATCTATATCAGTATTCTCACTGAAATAAGAAATGATGACAAAATATTATTTGCAAAACTCTTGTTCCAATATTTTGTTTGAGCAAATGTAATGAATCTTAAGTTTTCTCTTTATAGAGCTTTAAAGAAGTAAAATAATTTTAATGCACTACAATTTGGTGAAGTAGAAGCCACAAAGAAAAAACCGTTGAACTGTTAAATCCTGCTGTCACTGGATTGAGCAGCTTTAATAAATGCGTCAGTGTTGAGTTAAGCAGTTGGAAAGATTCGTTAAACCACACAGATCAACGGATCAGGTCTGTAGTGCCTGTCACAACTACAGTGACAGTGATACTGTGTGTTTTTTTTAATGTCTGTTTTAATAACCTCAGCCTCCTGCAAAAATGTGGTCAGATGTAGTATGGTTCTACATTTTTCCAGATTCTCTTTTAGCATTTCTGTTTTGTGTGTGTTACAGAGTTGGGTATAACGCGTTACTGTGTACTGTAATCTAATTACTTTTTCTCAAAAGCACTTTATGTCATTCAGAAACACACTGACTGATCACTACATCCTCCATAAGACACAGATACAGACTTGCATGAAGTATGTCTAAACTTTGTGCATTGTGAGCATCAGACAAGTAAACATCTTTTATAAAACCCTCAACAAAACAACTGAGGCAAAACATGTCAAAGGCCCACATTACACGATCCTCTCCAGGAAAACACTGTCCCTTTAACAGTTAAACTTCCATCTTAAACAAAGCCATACAATATGTTGCTGGCTGAGGTGCTCTACATCTTTATAACTCTCAGGTGAATCGACTACCTCCATTACTGGAGTTGGCGCGTACAGAGCAGTGAACTTCTCAGACATCAGAGGAGAAACCTGGTCCCAGGTGCCCTTTAATCTGCAACAGGTGGCCTTTTAAAAAGCATTGTTAATCACCTGCAGGAGGAGAAAAGGTGTGCTGGTAGCAGCAATGAAAGCCCCCCTTACTGTTCCACCCTCAGGCACTCATGGAGGCTCGCCAGAAGCCCAGCACAGTGGCGTTTTTATGGCACACTGCTTTAGAGATTGGAAACAAAACACTTGAATGAATATAACTGCTGTTTTAGGGTTTCTATAGTAATGAACAAACACAAAGCCACTATTTAAACACATAGTTATGCGCACACAACTAATCATAACTTTCCTATCTGAAAGTTTCCTATAGGATTATTGTATTAAGCACTGAGTCAGCTAATGTTTATCTACCGTTCCTGTAAAGCAAACACCATCAATGGATGACGGAAGGGGTGGACAGGTGGGCCCGTTAGAATGTGAAACACAGGATGTGTTTTAAAGTGTGTCCATGCTCGTGTCTGTGCTTTCCATTACAAATCTCCCTCTTCATCCGATTATGCACTTGTTATGGCACATCAGGAGAGAAAAACATCGGCCCACGCAATCCCCCCCAGCAACACGAGGAGGGGCGGTTAATTCAACATCATCGACAGGTAGGAATGGAATGTGGCAACAATGCATATACACATATGAACTTTTTTTATGCACCACTCTGTTCTATCTGTTTTGAAATTTGTGCCTTTCTGGCACTTAAGATGCTTAATATTGGTGACCAGTTTAATGAGAGAAATTGCTTCACATACCCCATCTAGATATTACTGATCATCTATATCAGTATTCTCACTGAAATAAGAAATGATGACAAAATATTATTTGCAAAACTCTTGTTCCAATATTTTGTTTGAGCAAATGTAATGAATCTTAAGTTTTCTCTTTATAGAGCTTTAAAGAAGTAAAATAATTTTAATGCACTACAATTTGGTGAAGTAGAAGCCACAAAGAAAAAACCGTTGAACTGTTAAATCCTGCTGTCACTGGATTGAGCAGCTTTAATAAATGCGTCAGTGTTGAGTTAAGCAGTTGGAAAGATTCGTTAAACCACACAGATCGGTCTGTAGTGTCTGTAGTGCCTGTCACAACTACAGTGACAGTGATACTGTGTGTTTTTTTTAATGTCTGCCTCAGCCTCCTCAGCCTCCTGCAAAAATGTGGTCAGATGTAGTATGGTTCTACATTTTTCCAGATTCTCTTTTAGCATTTCTGTTTTGTGTGTGTTACAGAGTTGGGTATAACGCGTTACTGTGTACTGTAATCTAATTACTTTTTCTGGTAATGCAGTAATGTAACGCATTACATTTTAAATTTGTGTAATTTGATTACAGTTACTAAAGTCAATATAATTACGTTACTTAAGTTACAAATGTTGTGTTAAGAAAAAAATATTTATATGCCTTTTAAAATCACGTTTTGCGCGGGGTCGACGGAGGCGCTGGTGCGATCACTTGCATTTTTTTCCTGATAACAGCGAAAAGAACTTGAAATGCTACGCCATTTTTGATCGTACATATAAGTGTAATACAACATTTGAATCTGTGAAGGGTCCACTTTTATTTGTGTACACTCACAATATCAACAAAAGATTGTGCCTTTGTAAAATAAAGAAAACAAACAGGGTGCGCTTTCAGCCGTCTCAGTCTCCGCAAACTTCTTTCTGAAACGCGTCACTAAAATGAACCAAAACTCAGAGAATACTTCACACACAGACATGAGAAACATATCTATGGAAAGCTTGAAGTGTCTACTTTTAAATGGAATATTCTCTGATGAAGTAATCCATATGAAACCAATGCGAGGTCCAGTCTTTCCCGTCTGAGCTTATTATTTGTAATTTGATCATGCCCACGCGCAGCACATGCTATTCATATGGTAATCATCCACGTGAGACGCACAAACCTGTAAACGCCCACATCACCTCCGTAAACAAAGCAGCAAGATTCATTTTTAGCATTCAAATATGCACTGTATGTTCATCGATACCGTTTTCAAATGTTATCAGAACCGTTTTCAATTTATTAAGGTTTTTTCTGTCTTTAATGCGAACACAGTTAAACACAGTTAAGCCAGCATACATATATACCCTACACTCAGCAAGCAATGTTGTATATAAAAAAACTGTATAGGCACATTTAAAGATACATTTTTCATTGTTAGTCAGGTTTATACTAAGAATGTTAAGTTTTAGAAATGGATTAAACCTTTAAGTCAAGTTGCAGTTTTCATACCTTAATATTTTTCAGTCGATATTAAATTACTAAAAGAACTACAATTTTCACTTTGAATTGTATTTTTTTTTTAGGTTTGATATGTTTTCAAAGTAACTTGAAGGTAAAGTAATTAGTAATCTGATTACTTTTTACATGCAGTAATCAGAAATGTAGGGGTGACCCCGAATAGTTGAAGATTCGATGCTTCGATAGGAGGAGACTGATTCGACTTCCAATCTCAGATCTCAATCTCTCTGAGTGGGGTATGAGTGGTTATGAACGAATGAATGAAACGCATTTGTCCGTGTTTCACTCCGTCTCGAATCGCGGAAAGCGCTTGAGAAACAGTCTCTTCCGCAGCTCGGTATGCTTTCAACTCATTTTTTAGTCTCGAGCAAGACTGTACGACATTCACATTACACAATTTGACAGATTTTTACGTAGAAAGGGCGACAGCGCACCTCATTAAAAGAAATGATCATTCATGTTTTCATAACCGCTGAAAAATCTATTTTTTTGCCCAGCCCTAATGCAGAATATTAATAACCATGACTGGGACTGTCATATACATAACTATTATAATGAGAACACTATTATAATAAAACGCTGTGAATTTTTAGAGTTTTGTTGCTGTGTTTTTGCACGTTGTTGCGTGAAGAACGCGTCCACAAAAGGAGTTCATTCAGAGCCGCACAGACACGTTCATGTGCATTTGGGGCATTCTGTGCAGATAGCCTATAAGTCGTAATATTAATGTTATGTTGTATAAATAACGAAGCGTATAATATATGAGATAAATGATGAGTTAAATCCCATTGATTAAAAATCTGCTATCGAATGCTTCACTCTACTCAGTGCGCGCAGCTCAAAACAGAAATGCAGAACATTAATGACTACTGTCACATAACGTTATAATGAGAGCACTATTGTAAAAAATTTTGTGAATTCTTAGGGTTTCGCTGACGTTTAATGTTAACTATCTTTTAATCAAAACATAAAACATTATTTACCCCGTTTGTATCTGCGAGGCGTCCGTTACACATTCTCCCTGTGTTAACGTAATTATGACTGTCGAATGTCTGACTTGACTTTTGGTAATATTTTGCCCCGCCCCCAAAACATATGATTCGACTATCAGCAAGATTCGAAATTACAATGAGAGCACTATTGTAAAAAATGTTGTGAATTCTTAGGGTTTCGCTGCCGTTTAATGTTAACTATCTTTTAATCAAAACATAAAACATTATTTACCCCATTTGTATCTGCGAGGCATCCGTTACACATTTTCCCTGTGTGTTATCGTCAGTAATTATGACTGTCGAATATCTCTCTTGATAATGTATTTTGCCTCCGCCCCCAAACATATGATTCGACTATCAGTCGACTATCGGCAAGATTTGAAAATTCCGATTCAACTATGAAAATCCTTAGTCGGGGACACCACTACAGAAATGTAATCAAATTACAATTTTCAAGTAGTAATAAGTATTTTTTTTTTTTTTTTTGAGTAACTTACCCAACACTGGTGTGTTATACCATACACATTAAAATATATAGTTTTACAAAATTACATCTAAAATTTAAAAATTATACAATTTTTTTTTTTCTAATTTTTAATTATATAATAAAAAAAATTATACGGAAGTCTTTAAATTACATGTTGTCACATGCCATAATGTGACTAATGTAAATACATTATTTTAATATATCATAATGTCCAGGCTTATTATGTAACTGTTCGTCAGATCAGTGGTTTTCATTTTATTATTTTAAGTCAGATTTAGTCATTAATGTCAGATCAGTAATTAAAAAAAGTAATAGTTTGAAGTTTATTTCAAATATTAAAATATTTTAATGTTAAGATTATTATTATTTAAGACACACCCTGTGCAATAATTATGTATAGACTCATCTTTATAGAAATCATAACTCTCATTTCTCCCTGTGTGCCGGACACATGCAAGCAATCAGGTTATCCATGCTTGACTCGTTTAACTGAGCATTACCCATTTGAATCCTCCATTTTACTTTGTTTTACAGTAAATGAGTTAAACAGTGATGCTGTGCAAACTTACCGCCGTCTGAACATCTCAGCAAAGATGCAGCCGACACTCCACAGATCCACAGGAGTAGCATAGCTGGACTGAAGCAGCACCTCAGGAGCACGATACCATAACGTCACCACCTGCACACACACAAAAATAATTATTAGAAAAATTAATACTAGATATCCTTATTTACATGGCATTACCAGCCACTACAGATGTTAACTGGTAGTAGATGCTCGTCTATATAATCAGTGACTATTCTTTTAGGCAAAATATTCCCTTAGATAAAATACAATATGAAACCATAAATATAATACCATACAATACATTATATTATATATTAAATACTATTTATATGTATTTATTATATTATAGATTTACTACTTATTAAATTATAATATTGCTTCATTAAAAAAAATTAATTGTAAAATTTAATTAAATTGTAAGTATTTAAATAATATTCATCAGACTTGTAACCCAAAGGTCGCAGGTTTGAGTCTCAGTACTGGCAGGGATTGTAGGTGGGGGGAGTGAATGACCAGCGCTCTCTTCAACCCTCAGTACCATGACTGAGGTGAGACCCTTGAACAAGGCACCGAACCCCCAACTGCTCCCCGGGCACTGCAGCAATATGGCTGCCCACTGCTCCAGGTGTGTGTCACTTGGATGGGTTAAATGCAGAGCACAAATTCCGAGTATGGGTCACCTTACTTGGCTACACATCACTTTTCACTTTAAAATTAAAAATCCTAGATTTATAATTCTGTATTTTATTACTTTATATTTATAATTTTCAAATTCTTCAAGTTAATTTCAGTGTTTTAACTGTATTGCTGCTGGCAATTTCTATACATGAGTGCTTGTTCAGTCTATATTGTAACTCTACCTCTAAACCAACCTCAATGACCAATCAAACACCTTATACAGGCTGCATGAGCCCAGGAAGACTCAGTATGCAGGATACTGCTGTTAAGAGCTACAGTAGGGAGAGCCTCCAGACAAAACTCAGTGACCCTGCTCCAGGGTGGACGGCTTCCAGGTGCTTTCCCTCCTCAGCGCTCTCTCTCTCGCTCTCCTCCCAGTAGGCTCTAGGCCCAGAAACCCCCAGGCTTATCAGCCAAATTACAGCCTGAAGCGTATATCAGTGACTCGTATCCCAAAATGTGCAGTGATCGAGGGTACACCAGGAACTGAAGGAAAGGGTAAATCCTTACAGTGAAACACAATGAAACTGACATGATCTCTGTTTAATTCTTGGGTTATAAATATAAGACGCATCAAGAACTGGTTCGGTTCAATTAACCAGACATGTCTACACTTACCATATACAGTAAAAACTGTAAATGGTTTAACATCATTTAGAATTTTACTGTAAAATACTGTCAAATGTATGGGTTTTTCAAGTAAAAACTATGAATGACTATAATTTATGGTGAAAATCCATATACATATCATTGTTTCTTATTTTTGTGATCAGTAATGCGCATTAGTGCGTTATATTTTATGTTATTTAGTTATGTGTTACACTGAAAGTGTTTTGTCTTGGTGTGTGTGACCTTGTGTATCGTCCCTATACCTTATTTTACCCATTGTACCTAATTTTGCAATGTGGAAGTAAGCCATTTTCTGTGAATGTGCAAGACTTCTGATTCATTAGCCGCTTCTTGCTAATGAATAGCAAACTGCTGAAACAGTAAAACTATTTGTGTTACAAGCCAGTGTGTTTGTGATTATTATAATAATTAATTAATAATATATGATTATGATAATAATAATTAAATATGTTAACAAATACCAGTTTGCAATATCATGAAGCATAACAGACTGTTGTTGTACAGCTAAAAGAACTGGAATTAGATGACACTGGAAACCTTGCATATTCAAATTACAAATGGCTACACGTTACATTAATATGGTCAATTTTACAGCCTGCATTATCATAGTGGTTGTCAGTACATTTTAAGGTAAAAAGCAGGTTTGGTAGATTAAGTATATTAAGATTTCATTGCTTAATAAAATATCCACGGTATAATATACAGGCACCAATATGCCATCCCGTAATAACTGAAACACTGTCACCAGATTTTTTATAGTGCAACCACAGCATCATTTTTTACTGTAAATTTAACAGGATTTTTTTATAGTCTATAGTCCAATATAAACTTATTAAAGCTAATCTTGAATTAAAATCTTCTTTCAGTATAACATCTTGGGGTCTTTAAGCTACGGTCAAAGAGTTTGTGGTAAAAACGCCCAACAACTGACACTACAGTGAATCAATTCTAGACGACATTGTCAGCTTGAATTGAATGCAAATCATTCCGATTTAGTATGTAAATCATTCTAATTGTAAAAGCCAATGACTCATTCATGTTATAATGGTTGAAATACGTTCACATTTTTCATATGTATAACAGACTATTTTTAGTGAGGGGACCGCAAGTGTGTTGACTCTTTTTCATTTAAGTCTTCTTGGTTTAGTGGAAATGGAGAGGAAGTTGAAGGTGAAATAAAAAGGATAAAACATTTTGGCCTCTTTGTTGCCGTGTGACCACAGCAAAAGCACATAATAGTTTCCTCTGGTGAACATCACTTCATTAGGAAAGTGTTTTTTTTATTTATAAAATTTTAGAAGTCAAAGATCAGACACATGGTGACTCAAACCAGTTGACTCTGACTCAAATGTGTTTACTAGTATAAAACAAATACTATGATAAGGACTGTATAAAGTTTATATTGGCTCATCTAAATGCCTTCTTCAATATTAAACTCTAAAGACTTCTAAAAGCCCGTTCTGATTCAGTCAAACAAGAACAAGTCTGCAAGCCCAACCTGACTCTATCATCTTCAATCCAAACATTCTGGCCCAGCTGAGCTTGTCAACTGCAATGAAACAAACCTTAAGCTGTTGTCTTATCTAAACGTACAAAAAAACGAGGGTATGCTGCTTGACTTCTAGGAAGAACCACATACCGCTACTGATGTTCAAGCTGAAGTATATCCGCTTGTATGACAGTGTTAATAAAAGGCTACACCGCAAGCATATACACGCACTCGCTGGCTCACACAGCATCTCGCTAACAAGCTGCAGCTCAGCAAAGGTTAAGATACACTGCAGTGATTAAACACTGTAAACCCTCAAAAGTACAAGACAAACTGACTGATAGCACTTCAGAATTATTGTACCAAGGCACATGATAAAACGCAATGGATTCTGGAAATATCAGAATGCATGCAAGAGTTGTGGTTTTCTTCGATGTTTCTCTCATGGTGCGACACTCGAAGATGGCAACAGCCTGTGACACTTACCCACAGAGTTCCTCTGTCAAATGGCACATGCCGCAGTTTGCATCATGACACCAATAGTAGCACAGACAGCAGTGTACTCACATCACCCGAGCTCACATCAAACACAGAATATATGTCAGAGTGGCTGTATCCCATGACTTCAAAGGATATGCATGTAGCTTCTGACGTAAATTGACAAAGATTTGCAGAAAAGGAACTTTTTCATCATCATTTTAATATTACCATTATTAAACCAAAAGGACAGAGAGACTACTGTACACTTAAAATGTAGAAAGTTGAAAGCAAAGCATGTTATGCAAGTCATGGAATTTCAAAACTGAGATTAACCTGTTTAATCCAGCGGGCCACTACATTAAAAAGTTCTACCACTCTATTATCAGTCATTTTAGGTGCCTACTGATGTTGCATACAATAGACAACTTTTGGAAGAGCTTTTGTACAGGTTGCTCAGTGTGGTACTTTTTAATTTATGCTGTCATTTTCTATTTAGTGACCACTGAGCAAAATGCCTTATCTCAATGTTTTCTTTAGGAGTTTTTATAGAAATATGGGCTCATTGGTCACTAAAGTTGCCAACTTGTCTTACAACTTGTATGATAATTGTACAGTATGTTTATATGAAAGACATGACACGTTCAAAAACTGCTAGCAGAATGTTCTTAAAAAATAAATAATAATAAGTTAAAATAGTTATAGTTATTTTTAACTATGGTACCATTCTAAGGTTTGGGTCAGAAAGATTTTTTTTATATATATATTTTTTTATATATTTTTCATTCAGCAGGGACACATTAAATTGATCAGACATTTACAATGTTGCAAAATATTTCTATTTCAAATAAATGCCACTCTTTTGAATTTTCTATCAAAGAATCACAAAAAGAATGTATCATGGTTTCAACAAAAATATTAAGCAGCACAACTGTTTTCAACATTGATGATAAAAAAAAAAAATCTTGAGCACCAAATCTGAAGGATTTCTGAAGGATCATGTAACACTGAAGGACTGGAGTAATGGGTGCTGAAAATTCAGTTTTGCCATCACAGGGATAAATTGCTTTTCTAAATTGAAATAATATTTTACAATATAACTGTTTTACTGTGTTCTTTTTTTTTTTTTAATAAATGCATTGAGCATAAGAGACCTATCGACTCTTATCGACCCCAAACTTGAACGGAAGTGAACGGAAGCACAGCATAGCATAGCATAACAACCAGATGCACTAGTCAGCCTTATTAATTAGTTGTTACGCAAATAGTTGAATAGTTGACATCATGACTCACTCATCTGCACTTTAAATATGCATCGGCCTTGTCCGTGAATACTTGGAAAAATCTGGGCATTAATGGGTTAACATTTCATCTTTGGATATGATTTGCTTTTTATTTGATTGCATATAATAGTTGCTTTGAAAAGAATGTCCTTTCAGCTAAAAGATTCCAGTCTGTATACTTTGGATTGAGCATGAATACATGCTTGCATTTAAAGTTTCTGTCTCTCCTCCTCTCTAAGTTTCTAACCATGCTAGTGGTTGTGCGACAGGGTAGCCTACACGTTTTTCTGAAACTGGCCGCTAATAAAAGGGTCAGATAAAGCAGCTCTGGCTGACTCCAGATTAAAAGAGAGCATTCTGTGCATTCCTGTCTGGTGAGACAGTGTGGGCCCTCTCAGCACGAGGGAAACCAATAAACTCTTCTCAGCGCCACTGACCAAGCATATCCAAAACGGCCCAGCAGCTCAACTCTTGCACTGGGCCACCCTGCACTTCTCTCTACCCCACTCCAGCTAATGCACTCTAGCCCCCATTACCCAAACCCCTCCTTCTGATTTACCTCAATAGGTTTAAAACAATAGAGACACAATGTGATTCAGAATGAGCCTGGCTGATGGAGTTGGCTAGTTGGAGTATTGTCTCTATCAAAGGAAGAAGGATGAAAGGCCCCTTCAACACAAGACGTTCATCCGCATTCTTTCAGGCCGCCCCGGACACTTTTAAAGGGGCAAGTCCGCTAACTTGGCACAGCACAATGCCGTTTGCTAAAAATGAGCCTCCATGATGACCCATTATTCAGCTGGTAATAGATCAGTGAGTGATATCATTAGCTAGCTCCTGAAAGCCTTCTGCACACTAACGATGTGTAAAACTACATATTTTCAAAACTGATTAGTTGGTCGATTGCATGAGTGACTAGTCAACTAATTCGACCTACATGTATAATTATGCTTTACTTAGAGGCAAATTTACATAAGATGATCTTATGTTTAAAAAAAGCTAGGCAGAGCGCAATGGAATGGAAAGTTATTTATAGAAACTATATAACTATATAAAGTTTTAAATTATTTAAGTTAAAGTTTAAAAAATAAGTAAAATTGTTATATATATATACTGTATTTTGGTACAAAAGGTTTTCAGTAATAAAATATTTTAATTATACATTACGGTTGGACTGAATGCACAGTCTATTTTTGTATTTGCTGTGCTTGCACATTGCAGTCATATTGAACAAGCCTCCCTCCTCACCCCCAACCATGATTTTTCTTGGGACGAGCCATTCTTTGCTTCCCAGTCAAACAGGCTGTAAACACTATTATTGTGAAGCCCAAGGATTTTCCCCTAAAAATCGGTTTAAAATGGCAACAATACTACCAGGTTTGGAGATTGGAGAAAGATATATGAAGGCCCAAGCAAGCAGCATGCATAAACTGTATACAGTAAAGAAAAAAAACTTCACAACTGTTTCCAAAGTATGCAGAGCTTACAGGAATGCTGTATGGGGCCCTCTCTGAGTGAACAAAGAAAGCACAGTCAGACTCCTTTTCCCCAGCACTACCACATCCGCACATCATTAGTTGGAAAATTCCTGATATATGCTGTAATTTTGTTTTTTGCTCTGGTACAGGGCAAGGCTTTAATATCCAGATGCCACTGGCTCATGCAACGTACCCCCAAATCAGTCCCCCCCAAATTTTCCTGATTGCCTGCAGCCATCGGTCTGTCAACAAATAATACTGACAAGGTCCAGGAGCAAGGGTTCAGCGCTCTCTGTGGACCGCTAGCATAAGTGGTCACACAGGAAATACCAAATAAGACGCTCCCTGTGCATTGTACTGCACCACTTTGTGTGTCTGTTGGTGTTTGGAAGCCCCCTGCTTTTTCCGCTTGATTTTTTCTCTCTTCCTTTCTCCTTTTTGAAATACCGGGGGAGATATCTAAACATTCCCAGAGTGTGCCGCACGTGCTCTCCTGTGTGCCATGTTTTCCTTTTTCCAGGCATGCCGCTGCCTCCGAGTCTGTCCAAAGCAGAAGCACATTGTCTGGCAACAAACAAGCCGCTGCACTCAGCTCAAACCAGGACTGGTCTACAAAAAATCTGGCTGGATTCAGCTGAACCTAAACAATTTTTCATAATAAGATTTATGATTTGGACAGAATGTCTTGCTAAGAAACACAACTATTTGGGAAACTCAGCGTACCAACCCCCCTGTGCCTTTCAAAACTTGTTTCAACGGCAAACGCCCGTAGCTTGTTTCAACCTGGCTACATTTTTGCTAAATCCAGTGGTGGAAAGATTACTGAAAAAATATACTCAAGTAAAAGTACCATTACCTTCCAAAAAATGTAGTGCGAGTAGAGTAAAAGTACTTGTCCAAAAAAATACTTGAGTAAGAGTAAAAGAGTAGCCTATTTAAAAGGTATTTCTGGGGAAACTTTTTCAAAGGAAAACACACACACACACGTCTCTTTGCTGAGCCGCGGCGGTCTCTGTGAATCAGCAGCACCTACAACTGAATGGAACAAAAAGTGTTGAACTTGAAAATTGTTTATGTGCGAGTGCACTTGCTAATTGAAGGCGGAAGGCGGGAAAAAAAAAAAAGTTTATTAACGAGCTGCAGTTTGATTACATCACGCGCTGGCACAGATGCAGTATATTAACGCCACGGGTCATCAATAAGGTGCAGATTGGTCCTCAATTTGTTTCCAACACACTTTTTCACAGCGCGCATCACGCGCTCAAACTCATCAAAAGTCAACAAGTTCAACAAGCAACAACGACTTATCCAAGTGACTGCTGCAGAACGCACGCGAGAGAGAGACGAGGCAGCGCAGATCGCGCGTCTAATAAGTGAGTTGGGAATTTACCGAACGTGGCACTTGCGCGAGTTAACACTGTACGCAATACCCGCAACCTCACACCAAATTTCAGGCCGTGTAGATAGGCAAGCATATATACAAATAATTCCAGCAGCCACGATAAACAATTGCCGGTTAAAGTTTTTTCTATGCACAATTTGATTTGACGAAAGTCACGAGACCTATTACTATCTATCCAATCACGTTGATGGATAAAAATAAAATTAAAATAAGCATGTAACGACCACAAACGGAGGAAAATAGCGGAGTAAAAGTACCGATACATCGCTTAAAATGTACTCAAGTAAAAGTAAAAGTACACAATTTTTAAACTACTCAAAAAAGTACAATTGCTGATAAAAACTACTTAATTACTGTAACGTGAGTATTTGTAATTCGTTACTTCACACCCCTGGCTAAATCTAAGTGTCATGGTCACATGGGAAAGGCTTTATATGAACAAAACTCTTTCGGGCAAGTGGAAGCACTAAAGCGCATGCGTCTGTGTATCTCCTCAAAAGTGTGACCTCTTTTGAAGTGTAAGAGTGGGACAGGGCGTCCTGCCAAACAATAATGAGAATGTGATCTTGTTCCAAACTTGTATAATTTACTTTCTTTTGTGGAATACAAAAGATGATATTTCGAAAAATCTGTCAATACACTGAATTTTGGACCCCGCTGACTTTCATGGTATCGACAACAACAGTTGAAACACTTTTGTGTTCCATAGAAGAACGTCTACAAGTTTGGAGTGACATGCGGGTAAGTAAATGATGACAGAATTTTTATTTTTAGATGAAGTATCCTATAAGAAATATTTGATTTGAGTATCACTAGCTTTATGTTGCTATGATATGCAACAAATGTTTCAAACTGTCACGAATCCTGTCCATGGACTTCCGTTCATTCACCACCAGATAGGACTATTCTTGTGTTTTGCCCGCCATATACCTGTTTGCCATCGATCGACCCTGCCAGTGTTTGACCACTTCTCTTGTGAAATAAAGCTTGCACATGGATCCACACACCTCTCGTCTCGTCAGCCCCGTGACAGAATACTCAGCCGTTGCCCGCCATATACCTGTTTGCCATCGATCGACCCTGCCAGTGTTTGACCACTTCTCTTGTGAAATAAAGCTTGCACATGGATCCACACGCCTCTCGTCTCGTCAGCCCCGTGACACAAACAAAGCTAAATTAGAATATACTCTGTTTAAACATTAGCAAGCTTAAACTCTCAGTTTGAAGGTGAAGATCTGATTGGATACTCTTGGTTTGCACTGGACAGTAAAGCTGAGCCCAAAATGGAAATCCCATTAAGCATATTCATTTCGTAAAAGGGGTTGAATAATTTCTGCTGTCGAACATTGAGTCATTTCCCCTGCCCACACGTATATTGAAACGACAGCCTCATTTAGTAATGCCTAGCTTCACTTTCGATCAGAGCAGGGACTTTTAAACACAACAGGTTGTCTGTGTGTCTCTTCATATTCATGCTCACATCACAATGATTATCATCTGCAACAGCCTGCAACCAGGAGAGATTAGAAGAGGCGTGAGTCTCCGGCTGCAAATCTGACCAGACGTGCTTAATGAGAGGACAGATGGAGTGGGCCGTTAATTGCTTTATTAGTTTGTTGGACTGTGGCCCTACTTGTCAAGCTGTTTGGTCAGCCAAAAAAGCCTAGCTCATCTCATTCATCTTCAGTAGCTACTATCCATTATTGTATGACCAGTCAAGTTGTGTAAACTGATCAAAAAAAGTTGCAAACGTATATTTTTACACATTGCCATATGAACAAACAATCAGAAATGATACTCACGTTCCGTAAGCACACAAAACTTGCTTAATTTCGAGACAGACATCATCGAAATGAACTGTTCAGTGAGTCAGATGTTAATTCAGTAGCCACTCTAACAGATTCAGTGAGTTTATTCACTAAAACATTAGTCAGACTAATTAGGATCCGAATACCTAAAAAAAAGTCTCTTGGAGCAAAGTCCTAAACGCAACAGGAAGTCAGCCATTTTGAAATTCCTCTATGATTTTTGTGCAGTTTTTGCCATTTTCAGGCCTCATACTTTAACGAACTCCTCCTACAGTTCTAATCGGATCATCTTCAAATTTGGTGAGTGTACTCATAAGGCCTTGACGATGCCAAATTGCAAAGATCTTGAGTTTTCGTTGATGGGCGTGTCCCTGGCAGCCTGACAAAATTCAATGTTTTGCCATGCCATAGCGCCACCTGCTGGCAACAGGAAGTGACATGCTCGGAGCCCTCGCTCTGGACAGCACGCCAAATATGCTACTAATTGCTCAATCACATTATATGTTAGTGCGAACTCGTGAAGCTATTAATGGCATGAAACTGGAAGTTGCTGTTACTCAAACACACATTGTCCAATCTGCCCCAAATGTAACAAGTTTGCAAAGATCTTAAATTGCCGCTAAAGGGCGTGTCTGTGGCGGCCTAACAAAATTCAATGTTTCGCCATGGAAGAGGAAGTTGTTCTAACTCAGCCATACAATGTCCGATCTGCCACAAACATCACATATTTGATAAGAGTCGTAGCGCCACCACTTGGCAAGAGGATATGCCATAACACTAACTCAAACATACCATGTTCAATCTGCACCAAACTTCACACACTTGATAAAAGTCCTGGCCTGAAGACATCTACACGCCAAAATGTAGTTATAGTCATAGTGCCAACAGCTGGCAGCAGTTTTGGCACATATGAATGACTTTGACATATTCCTCCTATATTTACCACTTTAAATGCATATTGCTCACTGTTCACTGTTTTTCTGAAACCACCGGGTGGAGGTGGCTCCAGTTGTGAGGGCCCTTTCAACGCTGCTTGCAGCTTTAATTCAAACTGTAACTTGTGAGTCTTTTTAAACTTCTTTTCAAACATCTTTTCACTTCACTAAGGAAACTGGAGTCATTTGTTCATAAATCGGACCACATTGTTGGTGTGATATACTGTAAGCAGTAAGAAGGATTCAAACTTAAGTAATGAGTTTGTAAGTCTTTGAGAAAGATTCTTTAAAAGTACTGGCTCATAAGAATCAGTTGATCTTGAATCAGACCAATCTGTTTGTGTGATTGAGTCAGACTGATTCAAACAGTTATGAGTTTTGTTTTAATGATTCATTAAAATAACACACTCATCATGAATCAGACTGTTCTGTTTGGGCAACTTAATCGTTGATTCAAACTTGTTACTTATGAGTTCGAGTGCCTTTTTGAACAATTAAATTCATGAGTTATTTTTCATGAATCGGACCACACTGTTGGCATGAATTAATCAGTCTGAATTATTTGTAACCGGTACATAAGAGTCATTTATTTATAAACAAAATCTGTTTCTGTGATTCACATAGTCAGACTGATTCAAACTGGCGAGTCTGGTGAGTTTTAGGAGTTTGTGAGGCTTTTTGAACAAATTAGTAAAAGATCCAAGTCACAAGTTTAATTAGTTTGAATTGTGCAAACGGATTGGAATGATTCACGAACAGTTTTTCTGATTCAAACTGTTTACCCTTGAGGTTGAGAGTCTTATTAAACGATTCTTTAAAAAATGAATTAAGTCAATTATTCGTGAATCGGACTGTGGTTGCACTATATATTTTTGAACCAATAAAACAGCTCATAAAATATATTTGTTCTTTAATTTAGAGTTATGAATCATTCTGTAAATTGAAGCCCCAAACCCATTAGATGTCAAATGACACAATCTGCTTCAGATTTGAACATATCCGTCATCCACGTTTGTTCAGTGAAACTCAATCAGCATTCAATTGTGGGATGGTTTGTGTTAGAGAACGAGAGTCTAGCAAGCTATGGTCGCTAGGTGATACAAACATAAGGGATTCATTCTACCATGAGAGGGGAAGGAAGTGACAGGGCCCACAGGACTCCCACAGCACTGAAGTTATGAAGTTTGTGGTATGCAGAAAAACGGTTGCAGGAAAAGAGGGATTCGTTTTATCTCACCACAATTTGAGTCGCGACAGCCACTTGTACAGCAAACCTACACAAACCAACCAAAGGACTTGCAGGATTCTCATGCACTTTTGGATCACTTCTGCAGATGGCATCTATTTCAGAAAGGCCTAGAAATGTGTGTTATAAAATTACAAAAGGACCGGCCAAGCCCATTCTCTTTGTTCAATGCAAAAATGTTTGGAGGTCTTGCATAAGGCGCATAGCAATAGATTAATGTATGCTTACTTAACACTTAAAAGGTGTACAAATTGTACAACAATCAGTCGGATAAATTATCTGAGGCATTTGCCTGCTGTTCCCTAAATCCAATTTCATGAGCAATGCGGTGCACATGATGTTTGCTTGAGCAGGATCCTAATCGCTTTCATAGGACAATCCCAGCTGCCTCCATTTCTACAGTAACACCATTTGGTATAAAGGAAGAGGTCGCAATTGATTTCAACCCATACAGTACACTAGATTACAGTTTGCATGCATCATAGTGTCAAACACAGACTCTCACTGTACATGAGTTAAGATACAAGCAACCAATAGGCTCACTGGACATGCCTGTACCTACATTTTTGCAAAACTACAAAAACATACCTACATATACAATTTACTGCAGTTTCCAGCTGAAATGAACACTAGAGGTGGTAAAACAAATACAACTTTTGTTCCTTCACACAAATTATGATTACAGTAGAAGATTATCGATTGATAAAGACTTATTTTCACACGGTTCCATGCACAATACTATGTTATGACCTCAAAACACTATTACCTCAGTACATAATTTGTAAATTAAACTGCTTTGCATCACATAGCCAGCTTTATATGCATGGCTCATCTGGCATAGTAAACTTGCTCAATAGCTCACCTGGTATAGCACTGTACTTGCAATGCAGAGCGCTCTGGTACGAGACCCATAAAACACAAGTCAAGATATAATTGCTAAAATGGCATGGTTGCTTCAGCAAATGTGTTTTTATCTAATGTTTTCTTTTGTTAACACTATCAGTTAAGTTTCAGGTAGGGTTTAGTGTAGGTCATTGTAGGGATTTCTAGTACATGAACGGACACTGCTATGCTCCTATCAGCCATCAGGAGGTTTGCTAATCATCCCAGCACATGACTCCAATATTCTGGGTCGACTTCCTGCCAGTCGTGTCGTCATCTACTCAGAGGAGTGATTAAAGATTGATCCAATCAAGAGACAACAAAGCTTTCTTTGTATCAAGGACTGAAAAGGTTCGTTCACAACATATAGAAACCACGATGTCTTGTGACCACCAATGAATAGAAGTACAATTTGTTAAAATATACTGAGGTCACGGCTCGCTGGACGATCCTTGATTTAAAGTGTAACATAACAAATTTGAAATCGGTTTAATCAGGTGAACTTCGGATTTTCAGATCCGAGTCCTATCAAAACCTGAATGAATTAATAATAATTAATTCCCTTACAAATTTAAGTAGTCAAGTTATCTACATCATACATCATTTTCAAACACATAGGAGAATTAAACGTTTGGCTCCACTCACCGGACATTTAATTTTCAACCACTGTAATAAAACTTTGCAGGATTGATGTTCATCTGCTTCAGATAACTGGACCCTTGCTGGATCCTCATCAGTTTGTACGATCAGCACTGGCGCCCCCCAGGGTTGCGTCCTCTCCCCACTGCTCTTCTCTCTCTACACGAATGACTGCACCTCTAAAGATCCCTCTGTCAAGCTCCTGAAGTTCGCAGACGACACTACAGTCATCGGCCTAATCAAGGACGGAGACGAGTCTGCTTACAGACAGGAGGTTAAAGAGCTGGCAGTTTGGTGCAGTCACAACAACCTGGAGCTCAACACGTTCAAAACTGTGGAGATGATCGTGGACTTCAGGAGAAACCCCCCAGCACTCCCCCCACTGACCATCATGGACAGCACTGTGGCTGCAATGGAGTCATTCAGATTCCAGGGCACCACTATCTCTCAGGACCTGAAGTGGGACACTCACAAAGACTCCATTGCTAAAAAGGCCCAGCAGAGGTTGTACTTCATTCGCCAGCTGAGGAAGTTCAACCTGCCACAGGAGCTGCTGAAACAGTTCTACTTTGCTATCATTGAGTCTAAACTTTCATAATTATACATCGTCCATCACAACTGACATATTTATACACAGAATCCAAAATTTGTACACTTGTAAACAGCACACTTTGTAAATAACATATCTGCACACTTATAACAAAATCTGTACATTTATCTAAACAATTACATTTTTCCCTATACTTCTATTTCGGTATATAGTACATTATTTAATTTCTGTTTTTTTTTTCTTATATTAGTCTTATATTCCATCCCTACTGTGTAATTCCTATGTATGTCTGCACTATCATGTATAGCCCTATTCGGACGGTAATTGTTTCTCAGGGGGACTTAAGTGATTTTCACCATTTACAGGGGGTAGTTGGTGATTTTAATGCTGCTGATTTAATGCTGAATGATTTTTAATTCAAAATTCAGTGTTTAAACCCTTTTTGAGCACTCCCGAACATCGTAAGGTAGCATTGTACTTCGGTGTAATTTGCATACATATTTCTCAAATGCTGGAAAGTATTTAAAAGAACAATATTTCATAACTGCTCCACCACAGCGACTGGGAGCAGAAAGAGAAGAAAAGCACGTAAACATTCGAAATGGGTCTTTATTATGGCAGCAGCAGGTATGCAATACAATTTTAAAATGTGTATTATAAACAGATAAATATCGCGTATAATTATATACAACTATAGCGGTCTATTTTCCTATTTTTAAACAGGAGATTTAAATAATCAAATAATAAATAGGATTATATATTATAATACATTTTACATAATAATAAGTATTTTTAAATACATTTTACACAATAATAAGAATACATTTGTAAATAAAATTCATTTTATTTACAGCAGACAATCATGTGACTGGCCACGTGAGCAGCGCGTTCCCGGGTTCATAGGATCACAGAACTCGCTCCTCCACTGTGAATAAATCGCCATCTGAATTCATGAGTTTTATCACTGAGGTGATATGTAAATTTTTTTGTACAGACGTCCATATGAGAAACAATTACCGTCCTAATCGGGCTTATGTCTGCACTATGTCTGTACTTTCTTCTGCACTGGAAGCTCCTGTCGTCAAGTCAAATTCCTTGTGTGTGTAAACATACCTGGTAATAAAGCTCTTCTGATTCTGATAAAACTGAGCACACATTTAATGCCACACCCTGGACATTTCACTCCAAAAAAGTGTCACAGAAATGTGCAAGAAGCAACATTTATCCAATGAACCTGGGTTGGAAAAAAGGCATCTAATTCATTCAAAAAGGAAGAAATAAAAGTTACTGTGTTTTGCGTCTGTGCTTTAGGTTGTCAATCAGAGGTGGACAAAAGCCACCAAGAGAACCAGAGTCATTCTAATGATCAACAATGCTAAGGACCCATGAGATTTGTAGGGTCAGGCTAATCTCCACCTCTCTGTGCACCCGATGAGTGGTCCATTCAGTCCTTGGTCGCTTGGTTTTTATCATCTACAAGGCGGGAGCAGAGTGGAAAGCCAGTAAAACTGAGTTTTGTAGTCTCTATTAACATCTTTAACAACAATGATGAAAAGTATATTAGTGATTAAATATGCTTACAGTAAAGGCTTAATCACATACATGTTATGAAAAATACTTATAACATTAGGTAAGTACCACCAAACACTGCGCAGAAAAACCCTAAAGGGGATATTTCTTTATGCTTTATGCAAAACAGATATCATTTACTTCATACAAACTGTCTGATTCAACCTCTTTGCGTTGAAAATTGTAGTCTGTTTTGAATCATCGTAATTCTGCAAGCATTCTGGTAGGCAGTTATGACTCAGCCAGCTGGTCCATTCAGCACTTCTCAAGTCTTTGAATGTACAGTTTATGTCAGCATGGCAAACTAGTAGCTAACACCGAGTGTTGTCATAGAATGAGGAGCCAAAATCCATAACAGCACGTCTGCTTTTGCATACACAATAACGACATTCCTGTAACTGCCAAGAGAGAGAGGAAATTGATTTTTTTAGCTGCTTGAAGGGCAGGTGATAGGGGGATTCCAGGCACAGGAACATTAATCAGGAGAGCCAGAGAGTCCATGCTCACTGTAAGCAACCCCCTGCCTTATCTATTGCCCGTTTTTTTTGTTTCTCAGTATGTGTGGGGTGGGGTAAAACGGAGGGGATATTTTCTAGTGGTAGATTCCCAGGTGAACTCACAGAGACTCACCCGCCCAACGACTTAACAGCCAGCAGCCCCTTATTAAAGAACTGAAACAACATTTTTTTGCACAGCAACCAAAACCACCGAAACCACACAACTGACAAAAGGCACTGGCAGTCATTCAGATTCTGCAAACTGAATGAGATGTAAAAAAGTGGGTTAATGTAGCATGCTCTTGCACTCCCTTGTGTATGTGATATGGATCATGGTAACAACTGTAATTAGATATGATAAATTCAATATTTGCATCTTGACATCTTAACTAAATTTAAAAATGTGATAAATTAGCCATGTAAAATATATGCACAAAAAAGCTGCTGACTTAAAGGGTTAGTTCACCCAAAAATTAAAATGCTGTCATTAATTACTCACCCTCATGTCGTTTCAAACCTGTAAGACCTTAGTTCACGTTTGGAACACAAATTAAGATATTTTTGATGGAATCTGAGAGCTGTCTGACCCTGCATAGACAGCAATACTGTCTGAAAACTGAAATGTTCCCAAGTCCAGAAACGTAGCAAGGAGATCTGTAAAATAATCCATGTGACATCAGGGGTTCAACCGTAATTTTACGAAGCTACGAGAATACTTTTTGTGTGCAAAAGAAAAAAAAAAACGACTTTATTCAACAATTCGTCTCCTGCACGTCACCCTGTAGCACCATTTTGGAGAGTATCCGCTGGATGTAAACAGCGTATGCTGTTCTGTGTCAGCTGCGTCACACGGATACGCTGTTTTCGTTCAGATCAAATCACAATTACGTAGGAAACAGATCTGACGTGATGCAGCTGATACAGAACAGCATACGCTGTTTACGTCCAGCGGATACTCTCCAAAATGGCGCTACAGGGTGAAGCGGAGGAGACGAATTGTTGAATAAAGTCGTTTTTATTTTTTTTTGCGCACAAAAATTATTCTCGTAGCTTCGTAAAATTACGGTTGAACCCCTGATGTCACATAGATTACTTTACAGATCTCCTTGCTATGTTTCTGGACTTGGGAACATTTCAGTTGTATTGCTGTCTATGCAGGGTCAGACAGCTCTCAGATTCCATCAAAAATACCTTAATTTTTGTTCTGAAGATGAACGAAGGTCTTACGGGTTTGAAACTACATGAGGGTGAGTAATTAATAACAGAATTTTCATTTTTGGGTGAACTAACCCTTTAACTTTCACTTTCTCTGAGAAAAGACACAATGTCCGTTTAAAGCCTATGTGCTATCTTTTGACATCCTCAAGAGAATGTGATTTCAATGGTTGGCAGGAGGGAATTGATGGGACTCATTTGCAAAGTCCATTTCATCTCAGCTTAGGCCAAAAGACAGGGGACAGCCTCTGCAGGTTTCATTTGACACATTATGTAAAGGGAGTGACCATTCAACTGAGACTGCACTCCTGTCAGTCACGGAAGCCTTGCAGATTGCAAAAGCTGATTCCAAATCATCAGTTCTTATTCTGCTGGATCTATCTGCTGCTTTTGACACTGTCAATCATCAGATCCTCCTGTCTGCCCTCTCATCACTGGGCATCACAGGGATTCCACTTCACTGGTTTGAATCCTATCTCACTGGTAGGTCTTTCAGGGTGGCCTGGGGAGGGGAGGTATCCAAAGCACATCAACTGGTCACTGGGGTTCCTCAGGGATCAGTTCTTGGACCCCTCCTCTTCTCCATATACACTACGTCACTGGGTCCCATCATACAGGTGCATCTCAATAAATTAGAATGTCGTGGAAAATACTGCAATGCTCTTCTGGCTGGACTTCCATCAAGCACAATCAAACCTCTACAAATGATTCAGAATGCAGCGGCACGACTGGTCTTCAACGAGCCCAAAAGAGCCCATGTTACACCTCTCTTTATCTCCTTGCACTGGCTACCGGTTGCGGCTTGCATCAAGTTCAAGACACTGATGCTTGCATATAGAACATATGCAGCACCCGCCTACTTCCACTCACTACTACGAACCTACATCCCCTCTAGAAGTCTGAGGTCCGCTAGTGAGCGACGCCTCGTGGTACCATCAACATTCTCGTTCACCATTACTGGCTGGTGGAATGATCTTCCCACCCCTATCCGGAATGCTGAATCCCTGACAATTTTCAAGCGACAGCTGAAAACTCATCTCTTTCGACACTACTTTACTTCATCCTAAAAAAAAAATCTTTCTCTTTATTTATTCCTTCCCTTTCTAGCTTGTACTTATTTGAACAATGCCTGAAACTTGGTATTATGAGCACTTCCTGTGTCTGTTTGCCTCTTTAAGAAGTATCGCTTCATGTATTCCCCAATTGTAAGTCGCTTTGGATAAAAGCGTCTGCAAAATGACTAAATGTAAATGTATTTATGCACTCGTTTTCAGGCACATGTCTGATGAGTAGTCTTTCAGTGCTACATCTGATTGGACATCACCCATATCTGTCTCAAGGGATCTATTTGTATGTATGATTGCATGTCACACTACTAAAGCTACCAAGACGACATCAAATACATTAAATACATGTACTGTACTTCAGGCTACAAAGAGAAATGTTTGACGTGTGTCACCTGTGTGTGTGGCATTTTTATGACATCATATGAAATTAAAAAAAAAAATTGTGCTGCTTCAGACACTTGTGCAACCCCTTTACTCACCACGGAAGTAAGAGCCATCTGAAAACTGTAGATCCGAGCCAGACCAAAATCAGCCAGCTTGATCTGTCCTCCACTGGTGACTAGAATGTTTTGAGGCTTAAGATCTCGATGAACTACACGGTGAGAGTGGAGGAAATCCAGACCCTGCAGCAGCTGGTACATCATATCCTGCCAAAACAAGACCAGAAGACCGGAGTCATTCAAAATATCTTTTAATAACCTGAAATGGATTTTAAAAAAACTCAAAAGGACTAATATAATAAAAGGCACATGCACACTGTTTCCCTCCCCACACACAGAAGACTTATCCATGACCCATCTTCAGTGTTCTTGCTAAGGGAAGGAGGTTCTCGTCCAAGATTTTACAGTACATGGCCCCGTCCATTTGCCCCTCAATGCAGTGAAGTCATCCTGTACCCTTAGCAGAAAAACAGCCCCAAAGCATAGTTTCCACCTCCATGCTTGACTGTAGGGATGGTGTTCTTGGGGTCATAGTCAGCATTTCTCTCCCTCCAAACACAGCAAGTCGAGTTGATGCCAAAGAGTTCAATTTTGTTCTCATGTGACAACAGCACTTTCTCCCAAGCCTTCTCTGAATCATTTAGATGTTCAGACTGGCCTGTACCTGTGCCTTCTTGAGCTGGGGGACCTTGCGGGCACTGCATAATTTCAACTCATTGCAACGTAGTTTGTTACCAATGGTGCCAGAATTCTTGCTGGTTGGTAGGGGATCAAATACTTATTTTACTTACTGAAATGCAAGTCAATTTATAACCTTTATATAATGTGTTTTTTCTGGATTTTTTTGTTGATATTCTGTCTCTATCCGTTAAAAGAAACCTACCATAAAAATGATAGACCTTTAATTTTTTGTAAGTGGTCAAACTTACAAAATCAGCAGGGGATCAAATAATTATTTTCCCCACTGTATGTGTGGGGGGGGAGGACCGTGTGCATGTGCCTTTAAACCTAAAGTATGGCAGATGTTGATAACCGACATGACGGAAGAGCAGGAAAGACACACAGCCTTAAGGCTCCATCCCTGTAGGCCTCTGCTTCCCTGCAGCTGTCCCGGGATCACAGCTAATTGTGAATTGTCTCGTTCTGCCTATGGGCTAATATGAAATCAGACCATGATACTAAAACTCAAAACAAACAAGCAAAAAAAGAAAAAAAACACATGCGCGCGCACACACACACACACACACAAAGAAGGTGGGGAGAAAAGACAGCAACCTAACTGTCATTTCCTTTGGTAGAAATTGTCGATAATGGCTGTAGAAGGTTTAACTGGCAAATAGATAAGAAAAAAACAAATAGGGCAATCTGTAAAGAGGGGATAGAAAAAGTCATTGGGTCGGGGGAGCATTTGCTCACAGTTGCTGCTTGACTTGTTCCAAAGCAGAGGTATCAAGCGGTGGCAGCCTACCCCTGAGAAACCCGCTGCCAAGACCTCACAAGTGACATGGATCTGAGCCTGCAGCACTGTTCATTCCCCGACCAGCTGGTGAGTGATTAAAACGACTGAAACAATGGGGTGCACACTCAAGCAGAAAACTGCAAATGGCGCGAGTCAGACCAGGCGAGGGGAAGGGGATGGAGGTCCTCACAATGTGCGCGCTGGGGGCCTGCACTAGGGAACGCGTGTGTGTTAGAGTCAGGCAGCCAGCATAAAAAAGGAGCCTTTCTGAATGCCCAACCAGCCATGACCTCTCAGACCTTCAGGCACAGGCAGTTATTCTGGGAGCTCCTAAAAAGGCATCACCCCCTACCAGCTTCTCTGTCTTGGCCTAAAATGGCCCACGGTTGACCGACTTTTGCCTTAAGACAAAGGTGAAAAGAAAGGGAAAGGTACACAACTGCCTCAGAAGCGTGACCTGAGGATAAATACACATATCATCTCCTCCCAACTCCTCCAAATACATTTTAAGTAGCTTGTGTACCTTTTATGTACGTGTTATGCATCTAATTATCATGACAAACAGAGTCTGTGCTCATTTTCAGTGCTGTTTCTAGAGGAAAATCTGCAGATTGTGTCATTTAAATGTGTAAATTGGTAGCTGAATATAATATTTTATAATAAATATTACCATTCAAAAGTTTGGGGTAAGTAAGATTGTTTTTAAATAAATTACTACCTTTATTCAGAAAGGATGTATTAAATCAGTCGTAAGTGACAGTAAAGACATTAAAAAATGTACAAAAGATTTCTATTTCAAATAAATGCTATTCTTTTAAACTTTTTATTCATCAAACAAAATATTAAGCAGCACAACTGTTTTCAACATTGTTAATAAAGATCAAGTAACGCAAGAGCGCAGTGCAAACGACGTTGTTAAACAACATTGTTAATAAGAAATGTTTCTTGAGCACCCAAGCATATTAGGATGATTTCTGAAGGATCATGTGATACTGGAGACTGGAGTAATGGCTGCTAAAAAATCAGCTTGGCCATCACTAGAATAAATTACTTTTTTAAATATATTCAAATAGAAAACAAGTTTTTTAAATTGTAATAATATTTCGCAACATTATTGTATTTTTGATCAAGTAAATTCAGCCTTGGTGAGCGTAAAATTTCTTTCAAAAACATTAAAAAGCATAAAAAAAGTATCTTGCCAACCCCAAACCTTTGACTTATCCCCAATTTTCAATGTATAAACACAAAGTGTTGCTTCATTTACAAATGAACAACTTTCAAATTCTAGAGAATTCTGTGGGTACAGATACCTCATATTTATTAACAGTAATTTAAGCGTCATTATTATTTAAATTATGAGTGATCTGCTGAAGTGATACTCTGGAAAGCACTTTAGTTTAGTGGAAAATCAACCTTGATATACCTGTCATACAATCTCACATTGTAATCTCAAAAGGAGTAACCTAACAGGTGGAATCTGAATGATTATTTAAAGACGGTTCTTTGTTGTAACATGCTATTCACACAACAGAGGCACCGTAATTTACAATCAAAACATTAATGCCTAAAACATTAAACCAACAGTACCAACCTGAAATAACCAAGCTTCGCTGAGAGGCATTCAGACTCTAAACAAAGGAAAGATTTGATAGCACCTGTCCTAAAGTACCTCTTCTTGGAAAAAGGGAGGAAATAAAGCAGAGGAGAGAGTGGAAGAAAAAAAAACTCCCCAAAAACAGCAGTCAAAACAGAGCTTCCAGAAGGCACCCCCCTTTCTCATGCTAATTCATGAGAGGCAGCCATATTGTTTATTGTACCCTGGCACAATGCAGGACATCTGCCAGTTAGCGTTAGTGTAATTCCATCCCCATGCTTCATTAGGCTCTTCTTTATGGACCAGAGACAGGCCTCGGGAAGGCGCGGGGCCGGAGAGCCTAGCTGCACTCCCCAACGCAGGGCCAGCCGCTTGATCTCCTTCCAGCTCATTTGATTCCCGGGGCCTCTCTCATCAATTAGCATGCGGTGGGTCTGAAATGGGGCAGAAGTGGGCAGTTTGGGGGCTGTAATGGGGTGGAGGCTGGGACCTCTGCAATCTGGTGTCCTTAGGAGGGTGGTGAATAAGGTTGCTGGGCATCTTTGGGAGGGCCACACAGTCTGCAACTGATGTCTGTTATCTGATGTCTGTGTGGCCTGACAGAATGAATGTCTCACTAATGCATATTCAAGAGCTCTTTGGTTAAAATATTCAGACTGGAAGACTGTGTATTGCATAAATTAAGTATAAATGACTATTAATTTATAATATTTTATAATATATTGTAAGAAATTATAGTCTGCCTCGACCAAACTTCTACTCCAAGTAAACTATTCTCCTTTCTCTACAAAGAGCTTAATTATCATAGAGATAATTCTTTCCGATCTCAATAATATGTAAATAGTCCTGAACGTTACTTTGTCAATCGTCACCTATAGCGTGGGAGCGGCAGTAGGCCATCAAGAACCATCTGCTGACCAAAAGGGTACTTGAATATAATTGCTAGGGATTCTAGATAATCCTATCACCCTAACATTTGGTTGTTTCCACCTGAAAGACTACCAAAGATGTGGGAACGGAAGGCTATCACTTTCATTGTTATCTGCAATTTACATTTAAGACGACATGTCTAGCGGGAAGATGAACGTAATAGAGTATAAAATGTTTGAGCTTAGGATGTTCGAGGTTCATTCCGACTCCGTTGAACCCAAGGTACTACATGTACTTTGTCACTGCTATGCTGCAATAAACATCTTCATCGAGATCTTCATCGTCTTCATCACTTTTTCTTACAATATTTAATAAATATATATATAATGTTTTTATTATCCACATTCTGTTAATTTGTGACTTGATCCCTAAGATTTTTTTTTTTTTTAATTTTCCATTTAATTTTAATTTAATGAGAAGAAAAATATAATTTAAACTACTGGTATGTATAGATCTTTGCAACACTGGTAAGTTAACTAAAAGGATAAAGCCAAATTAGACAGTTATTAATGACCTCAACTGCCCCATCAAACTCAGATGGTGAAAAAGTTCATGCGTCACAAAAAAAATAAAATAAATCACACTCTTTTGACTTATACTATATTTGAGGGCATGAGCTAGGAGTGGGAAATATTACCAAAATCTTATTTCACTATACGAGTAATTTTATTCCACGATCATTTATATCATGATACAGATGTATTTGTTATTTTATCTTTGTTATTATTAATAATAAGAACATAGATGTAACAAAGAAAAGGACAAATACAACAAAACAAAGGCAAATTAAATAAACTGTGTTTTTAGGTACAGTAGGTCTATTTAATAGTAGCATTCAAGCAAAATGAATAAAGTAATCAAAATGTAAAAATAAAGCACTGCATAGTCTTAACTGTATGAATTAAATATACATTGATCCTTATTAAAGGTACTAACATTAGTCAAGATCAGTGAGTGATTTTCTTTTTCTTTTGTTATTTGATTACATATGAAACTCATGTTGTTTGATACAGACAGCAGCAGCTAAGAGCTCAACGGATACAATTTATTGATACACGCATTTTCTTTCTCATCTGTTGTTCACTTAGGTCATAAGACAAGATGGGCATTTTAACAATGTCTGCGTATTTGACCGCTGAAGCGCAATGACTCGTGAAAACAGATCAGAATTCGCGATCGCATGCTGTCTGTGAGAGAGGTGGCTTTTTGTGCACGCGCTTCGGGTGTGTGAGAGTACTGCACAAATTCTTTTTCAAGGTTTATTGCACTTAATTAACTAATTTTAACATCAAGCACGTCACATGCTTTATTTTCTCATTCATGTTTCTTATTCACTCTAAAAATGTCAATAAGCAGCCCTGTGTCCTCTTATTAAAACGCATTCATAAATGGTTGTGGAAAAAAAATTATTTAATTTTTCCCTTGAAAATATATCACAAATCACAGATGAATATATAGATTATTTTTGGCAGCTGTTACAGAAACATTTTTACAATAAATATTCTGATTTGACCTTGAGATTAGTTTCGATATTTGACCACTATTTATGATAATACTTGGTTACAAAAACACTAATAGTTCTTATTGCTGCCAGGAATGCAAAATCAATCGCGAGTCGATTATATTTTGAATAGAATAACGTGACACAAGCCTGTAGGCTACATATTCAATTGCGGTTGCTTCCATTTATTTTTGATCAATGCTTCGCCACACAACATTCAAACTTTTACTCCAAAAGTGCGTACATTATGTATTCACACATTTACCTCATATTTCTTTCTATAGAATACAACCATCATTTCTTAATGACTCTCAGAAAGACGATTCTCTGCCGATCCATCAGTCAATATTGCGTGATCATAATTCCCACATTACGGTGATTGTACACTTCTGCGTTCTATCTCATAATACATTTATGCGTAAGGTTATTATATACAATATCTGCATTAGGTCACAGTAGAGTAAGTTTTGAGCAAAAAAATTGTGTATTAATCTCATACTGTCATGCGCGCTGACTTTCTGAAAAGCCCTGCATGGATAAAGGCGCATGAATCAGGATCACGAAACCCAGACGGTCTCTATTAAGCGGGAGTGCTGACAGTTAAAGTCCATTTCTGATTTTATTGTTGTTTGTATTGTCATGTTGAAGTATTTTACTTAATAAAAAATCTTTTTATTTTTGGTATTAGCATCACCCGGGGGGATTTTTTTTTTTATCCCCGCTGGGGATAAAAAAAAAAATCAGCAGAGGCAGAGATACATAGACCAGAAGGGGGGAAATCCCACCCATCCCCCCTACAAATTGCACCCAAATTGCTACATTTTATAAAAATTAAGTAAAAACAGTAATATTGTGAAATATAAAAATGTAAAATAACTCTTTTCTATTTGAATATATTTTACAATTTATTTTTGTGATGGCAAAGCTGAATTTGGAGCCATACTCAAAAGAAGACTCAAAAGAACAGAATTTATTTAAAATAATTTTTTTAGTAACAATGTAGAAAAGTAATTACTGTCACTTTTGATCAGTTTAAAGCATCCTTTAAATTAGGTATTTTAGGTCTAACAGACAATCACTGGGGAAAATGCAAAGAAACCACATATTTAGCCTATCTCTAACATGCAAACTAGAGATTCAAACCAAGACAGCGTTATGTTCAAAAGTCCCTCTCGATACACAATCCTTCCTTAATGATACACAAAACTTGCAGAGGAAACCCCTTAGGTGTCACTTTTTAACTTTTCAAATGTTTCTTAGCTTCTGTTTCCATTTTAATTTGGCACAAGTGACAAAGAGAGAGATACGGTTTGTTCCAGCACTCAATGTAAGATGTCCTGGGGGAGAGGTAGTGAAATATGATGAATGGATTTGTAAGACTACCATGTGGGAAAAGTCAAAATAGATTACGGGAGAGTAGATGATCTGGACAAAAAAAATTCCAACATTTCCGCTCAAAGCTTTCTGGATGAATGTAAGAGGATACTGATACAGGACACACACCAGGCTTATTTCTAGACTAATGAAAATGATATCTGGCCTGAATGATTATTGCCCCTTAAGGAAGCCCTTTGCAGTCCACAGGATCATTCTAGTGAAAGGCTGAGAGGGAGGCCACTAACATACACAAACCCTTTGCATGCACAGACACACACACACACACACACACACACACACACACACATAAACTGAAGCAACATTCCTCTGGCCAATCTTTGGTGAAAGCCAGAGCTGAATGAAAATAGAGGCACACAGGCACCCAGCCCTTTAATTAGAAGCCCATCCACCACATGCACTGCCCATCAAAAGGACAGGACTATGTGATCTGAAGGAGCTCCATTCTTCATCTGCTGACTTAGACCAAAACACTCTTATTTTTTGCTCAGGGTCTCAAAGTACAAATAAAACATTCCTTATTATTATCATTATCATTTTTCATACCCGTTGAAAAATTATATGGAAAATGCAAATTAAATTCTGCTTCAATTAAGCATTCATAAAGCATGCTTACCTGTAACACAAGTTATTAATATAGGTTTTAAATTTTAAAAGGTTTTCAAAATCTCCCTCACTTTGTAGTATCAGTTCATTCTTTTCAGTTACAGCTTAAGGTCAATGTAAAATGTTCACAATTCACAATCCTTTTTACTTCCATACCCTGACTTATTTAAGATAAAACTGGATATTCAACTAGTAAAATTTAAGAAAAGATCTTGTTTTATCCGTAATAGTCAACATAATATGGTTGAAATGGAGGAGGTAATTCATGACATCAGCAAAAATGGAAAGTCGTTTTAGAGGCAGAGCAAATTATTTATTTTAATTAAAATATTATAAAACAATAATTATGAACACAATTATGAATCGTGCACAGTAAGACCAGGATTTACATTGAATATGTGCATTAAACAGCAAAAAGGGTTTGTTTTGATTTGTTGATGGTAGCGATGTAACTATTAACCGCGAGCCGGCTGAAAATCGATTCAAATATGTGACGATTCAAATCGGTTGAGATGCTAAACAAATCGCGATTCAATTAGGGGTAGGAGTTTATATGAATGTATGTCTGAGGGAAACTTGCTGTCTTTTATTTTTTCTTTTCCTCTTGCCTCTGTATAATGCCTATTAATGTTCATAAGTGCAGCGCTGCTTTGTTTACAGCGGAAACCAAGGAAACGCTTTAAGCGCCACCTGCTGGCAGAGAGTGCATCTGCGTCTCATTCAGCTCGTCTGCTGTTTCTGTTTCATGCTGATATTTTTTCTGCACAGTATCACACAACTGAAGTCAAACCATTCTGTTTTTGCTTCAAATTTCGAAATGATACAATGTAATTTAGATTAAAAACTGCTCATGTTGCATGTATTCAGCATCTTTGTTTGGATCATGATTAAAATGCAGTGATTGCCTCTGATTTTAAATGGAAAGAGATTAGTTAAAGCCTTATAAACCAAGGAAACGCTTTAAGCGCCACCTGCTGGCAGAGAGTGAATCTGCGTCTCATTCAGCTCGTCTGCTGTTTCAGTTTCATGCAGATATTTTTTATGCATAGTTTCACAAAACTAAAGTCAAACCATTCTGTTTTTGCTTCAAATTTCGAAATGATACAATGTAATTTAGATTAAAAACTGCTCATGTTGCATGTATTCAGCATCTTTGTTTGGATCATGATTAAAATGCAGTGATTGCCTTAGTTTGTTTATATGAAGAGATTTCTTTTATTTGTGTTATTTATTTGATTTCGGGCTTGTTTTAAAATTTCAATTTAGTTTTGTTATTTACATTTACATTATATTTAAATTTTGTTATTTAGCAAACGCTTTTATCCAAAGCAACTAACAAATGAGGACAATAGAAGCAATCAAAACCAACAAAAGAGATTGCTCTGTTTTATTTTATTTTATTTAAATTTACAAGTGCTATAGTAGTATATTATTATGGTGTTATATTTCAATTTCACAAAGAAACATACAGTATTTTGTCCACGCAATAATAAAAGGACACGTCATTTATAATTTGTCTTAAATCTCATTTTGTTAAAAATAAACCGTGAATCGAATCGAACCGTGAAATCAAAATCGTGAATCGAATCGTGAGTTGAGTGAATCGTTACATCCCTAGTTGATGGTGGTTCTCGGCTGAATGCATCAGGTTACTGTTTCTTTGCCTGATTGTCAATACTGAGATTAATTTGCTGGTGTGATGGTACCTTTATGGTTTCAGGTGGCACTCCTGGATCAGGTGCTTTCTCCAAATATGTGGTTAAATCTTGGTCCACGTGCTCAAAGACCAAAGTTAGTTTGGTTTCCCGGTCAGTCCTGGAAACTGTGCATACGTCAAACAACCTAAACAAGGGAAAGGCATAATCAAGAATGCTTTCATTAAAAGCTGTTTGAGTGATCTCTGTTACTTATTTAGTATATTTAGTATTTGACAAGTTCATAGAATACATATGAATTGAGCATGCAAATTCTACAATATAATCTGCAATGACGAGTTTAATGGAGCAGAAACCTTCTAAACAAGACAGGCTGACGCTGTCCTCAAAATAACATTGGCATGACCTGTCAGCATAGCATCATCTCAATGCAAGATGGCCAAAACCTTAAAATTCCTACTTGTTCTTCAAGGACATAGATGCATGCTCTATAACAAGATAAGATATTTGACAGAAGGGGAGGAGTTCTCTAATTGCCTGACGTCACTTGCAAAGATAATGAATTATCCCAGACTTTTAGTGAAAGACAAAGTCAAATATCCCTAATCTACAAAAAGAATCTTTCATGGTAAGGTTACTCGATCCCATGACATCATAAACTAAAACTCTCCAGGAAACGCTTCTGCTGGAATCCAGATTGTGCCTCCACAATGAAGCCTCTTAACCAGCAAAACATATGGCATGAATAATATTCTCATTATAAGCACTGAGAGGTTGCCTGCACTTTCACAGCGTTCCAAACATACGGCCCTATAGGTTTCTCAGGCCCCTACATCTCTTAACACTGTTTATTGTTTCATTTAAAACAATTTTCTTCCATTCACATTCATGCCTTGCGCTATACAAAAAAAATCTGTTCTATAGATTCCACATATACTTAAAACATTGGGGTCCAAAAGTCTGCAACCCCAATAAAAGAATTTAAAAAGTTGGAAGATTAAAAAAAAAGCTTTTGATGTATAACGAATGAGAAATATTTCACATTATGCACTATTTCTAGGTCACTAATCAGGACACTGATCATGTTCTTCTATTGAAGCTCAAAATGCTCTTTGGAACATTTCAAATCATGCTGGAGAACATGATCATCAGGTTTTTGACAAACCTGTAGAGTTCACGCAGCTTGAGTGCTGTTGTCATTAGAGCAAAGGGGAAAACAAATGGAAAAACAATATGAAAAAGATTAATTTGCTCCATGGACAAATTACAAACCAGCAAAATTTACATTTGCAATCCAGACCTAGTCTGGTCTAGCCAAAAGACTAAAGTAAACATGTTCAGCAGCTTTTAGTGCACAACAGTCCATGGCAAGGTTAAAGCCTTGAGCTAGGCCAGCCAATGACGTGAGTTCAGTCATCAGTTGAATGAACCAGAACAAGAACTCCCCTGACGGAGTCATTGATGATCTAAAAACAAGACTTTCCACCTACCAATTTTGAAATTCATAAGCCACCAAGCTAAAAATATCAACACACATTACCAAAACAATACAAGATGACCTTGATGCCAGACACAGACGATAAGTAATTAAAATACAGCTATTCACAGTTGAAAAAGACAGCCGATTGCTCACAGATATTTGCGCATCAATGGTTTCACATCTGCACATAAAGGTCAACAATGAATATTGTTTCAGTTGACCAGGAAAGGTGAATTGTCAGAGCGGTGCATGTGTCAATGGTACGATTTGCATTTGACACTCTAATTATCAAAACAATGGAAGCCGAATAGCTGTTCCTCGAAGACATCCTCATCTTAAATGCAAAGAGAGAAGACACTGTGGTTTGGTTCACTAGATAATGTTGCAGAGATGCTCTGCTTTTATACCTAGGAAAGATGACTCATTTTATCATTATGGCTAGTGACTGACAGATAAGGTTATATCAGGGGCCAATGCTGATACCAATATAGCAAAAGGGATGCAGTAAAAAGGCTCAAATTAAAATAACACTACATTTACATAATATTTTCTCAAAATTCAGTGGCCAAGTTAGGATGACTATCATCCAATGCCAGTAATCTCAAATTAGCCAATATATTGGTCTATTACAAATTTAATAGCAAGCTCCCCACACTTGAGCTATTTCAGCAACTAAAACTCGAGTGGGCATAATGCTCTGCAAGAAAAGTAGCTGATGGAGGCGAATCCACCCAATTTATGCAGCCATCTTCAAATGGAAATAAGTGTCTCGGTTTTCTCGAAGTTCTTAGGGGATCTCCTTTGAACAAGGGTCGATGAGTGCAAAATGACGTGACAGGAAATCATAGGCATGATATAGGTTATGTCTGAACCAACTTTTGGCCAATTTTACCCAAGCAACTTAGGAAGCCTACACACTAGATATCATTGAGTATTATGGATAAGATCACATGACATCTGACCCCCTATTTTGCATATTACCAGACCTCCCCAGCTGACTAGAGGGTCCAATAGTACTTAACGTACTGTAACATAGCCTACCTAAAAGTTTTTTAACAACTGGTAGGGACAGGATTTTGAGTATAATAATATCCTTTGATATCAAGAAAAGGATATGTCAGCAGTCATATTTCATATTGTGGGCCACAGAAAGGTGCAGGAAATGAAACTTGTAATATGAGGAATAAAGTTATTTTCATTGCAGCACCAGGCTTTTCTTAACAGAAACATTTGAATGTGCAATGTCTTCTTCCTCGATCCTTTAATCTTTTTAAAACATTATAATATCAAGGTTATCTTATTGCAATATGTCCTATTTTCAAACAAACCTACACCCTTGCAGGAAATACATACAACATGAGGAAGTATGTTATCCTCTATAATCAAACCAAAGCACCACTCTTTCCCCCACTTTTTTTTACCTGACCACATTGGGATGCTCAAAGGACTCCAGTTGCCTCAGCACCGCCACCTCGCGGATGGTTGACAGCGGCATTCCCTCTTCCTCGGTCTGCACCCGAACTCTTTTCAGGGCAACAAAGCGGCCCCCATTCTTCAAATCCCGTGCTTTGTACACCTTTCCGTATGCACCTTCGCCGATCTCAGCCACCGGCTCATATTGTTGGGTCAAGTTCTCTTTGTCCATTTTTTCTCACGGCAAGGTAGCCTACTGCGGGGAATCCCGAAACGTGACGAGCGTGCTGATATTTCACAAAGGCATTATTGGGAGAGCGGCGCTGGCACGTGCACTGCCTGTAGAGCGCGAGCACAAAAGGAGGCAGAGGTAAACACCAATGTGATAAAAGTTAAATCAAATATTATCTAAGCACTGAAGATAACAGACATGGAGCTTAAATCATAAATACAACATACACAAAGCTAGCTTAGCCGCCTTTATGGCCAAATATCAAGGAAAGTCCAGTTAATAGCCTAGGCCAGGGATCCTCAAATCTGGCCCACGAGATCCACTTTCCTGCAGAGTTTAGCTCTAACCCTAATCAAACACACCTGAGCATGCTAATCAATGTCTTCAGGATCATTAGAAAATCACAGGTAGGTGAGTTTGATCAGGGTTGGAGCTAAACTCTGCAGCGCATTGGCCCTCCAGGGCAAGATTTGAGGAACCCTGGCCTAGGCTATATCAACATATGAAGTTCACAATAATAAAGATTATGTGTGAATGACAAATGATGTCCCAAATGATATAAAGGAGAAATCTTTTAAATATCTAGTTAAAGTGCCAAATTTTTAGAATTACAGCCTGTGTTCACTATGGTTTTACCGCATACAAAGCATCTCGAGCTAATGACTCTAAACGTGTCAATTGGCATAACCATCAATACTTTGCAGCTTGAACATGTGTTTGAACACACTACTTCATTATTTTTAAAGAAACATTATAAATTTTTGGAGTTAGAAATATGAAAAAGTTATTTAGGTTTCTTGATTTGACCTGAACAAAACATGTTTTTTATTTGAAAAAAGTCATTATATTGGCTATTCATTAAAAAAATAATGACCTTGCGACACAGTTATGCGGGTCTACACGGACCTCAATGTGATATTTCCTGTTTTTATAGATTTCTTGTCACATGACAACAAAATGGCTTCATGCATGCTGGTTAAACCCATAGACTGTAGCCTTGTCCAAATACCCACACTTGCGGTCTTTGCACTTGACCACTTGACTACTTATATGACGTATATCCTGTATTTGGCCCAAGTGTTCAAGTGAGCATGAAGACCACAAGTGTGTGTCGAACTTTTCATTACCTGATGGGACACACTTATAGTGTTGTAAAAATGCAAATGTTTACATAGCTTTATTTTAATTTTAAATACTTTGCATTTTAAAATCAGCTTCTAAATGTCTGTTCAGTAGTCTCTATAACATGACAATTTTAATTTGTGGTGCTTCTAATTAAGTGATAAAAAGCAGTTAAAAATGTTGTACAAAATAAATATCACCACTACTCATCTTTGCACCAATAAAACGTACAATAAAACGTAAAAACACTGTTTTTCTACCAAATTATATGTAATATCTAATTATTATATTAATATTTAACTTGCATAGGAAAGGTTTCCGTGACCTCTCGCGAGATCTCGGCAAAAACTCTCACGATTTATTTCCAGAACATGATGCATGATGGGATACGCTAAGCTCTTCGGAAACCCACGGGTGACGTCACGGACACTACGTCCATGTTTTTATACAACCCTTGTCCAAAAAAAAAATAAAAAAATAAAAATTCCCCCCTTGTCCAAATACCCACACTTGCGGTCTTGGCCACTTGAGAGCGCGTGCGCGCGACAGGAAGTAAGTGCGCAAGACTGTCCCAGGTCCTGATTTTTCAGCAGCCATTACTCCAGTCTTCAGTGTCACATGATCCTTTAGAAATCATTCTAATATACTGGTTTGCTGCTCAAGAAACATTATCACAGTTGAAAATAGTTGTGCTGCTTAATATTTTTCTGGAAACTGTGATTTGGTTCTGGATTCTTTGATGAACACAAAGTCCAAAAGAACACCATATATTTGAAATATATTTTTTTTTATAACATTATACACATCTTTACTGTCACTTTTAATCAGTTTAATGTGTCCTTGCTAAATAAAAATAATAATTTCTTTAAAAAACCTACTTTTAAACACAAATTAAAACTACAAAAAACTACTACAAAAAAAAATAGAAAATTGCTTTTTAATTAGACTTTTTTTTTACTATTTCAACAGTTACACCACCCTGACATCTTTCACTTTAAGCCACACAAATATATTCCTATATGTATTTTATTCAAAGTAAAAAATAATTTTAAATAATACATATACGCTATAATATAATATATATATATTATAAAATGTATATAATCACAATAGCATTTAATTCAGAAGTTGAACACGTTAATCACAGAAAATGTCTATTCAAATAATTTTATATGAATTGCGTATTTAATTCTTTTCTGAATAACCTCACGTCACTGATCCATAACTAGGCTACTTGTTAACCTTTTAGTCAACACATGTATGCCTAATGTAACTTGTTTCCGTACAGTAAACGAATGTAATAGACTCAAGCTTTGAATCTAACCCATGCGCATATTGTCAATAAAAATAAACGGACTGAGTTTTCTAATGACAAGATTGTCCCTGCTCTTCTTTGTGCCACACAAGCCTTGAGCACGTGGTTGTCTCCTGATTGCATTGTTTAGCTGTGCATATCAATAAACGCTGGACCTAAAGCGCCTACATTAGCTTCCACACTCAAACAACATGAACACATTTCTCTAATAATCCATCTAGCGTGCAAGCAAAGCCCCATATGTACAAACACGCGCACTGAATGTAGAAGTAACGCAAGTGAATGGGTGTCTGCTCAGTATAGTTACCCCGTTTGTTATATTCCGCCCGGAGAGTCTCGCGTCATTCATAAACTTCAGTAACTTTCCCAGCGTCTCCACACGCATCACAGCTCGTGCAGTGTCCTCGCAACGGGCCACACAGGTAGTCGGATGGTGCACGCGCTAAGCCCCATCTCCCAGCAGTACCACACCACTGCAACAGCAAATCAAGTGAAAGATCGTCTGATCAGTCCCTCAAAAAAGCGGAGTGGATAAAAAAGTGACTGATTTTCATCGATCTGCTATGGCCGTCCTTCCCCCTTTATGGTTTTCCCATCTATGCAGGAATATGCAGCGTGTGTGTGTGCTCGGGCTCCTCCTCGCGTTCCCACGCTGGCTGAATGTGCCTTGACCCCCTTCAGAGCAGTTTGACACAGAGCAGGAGCGTTTCCGCATTCCTCACCGACTACAAAGACTAACCGCCTCCTCTTGCTTTCTCCCTGCCTGCTCGCTCCTTCACCATTCATACTGCTTTTTTGTTTTTGTCTCGGTGTCAAAACGGGATCACCGCGGGGGAAGGAGCTGGGACGCGGAAAGGTTATTGGACGCATCAGCCAATCTAATGGAAACTTTGTGGATCTGAAAATCCAGATTAGTGAAGCAACAGATTGCCTCTTCTAAATTAATGCATATGTATTTATTTACCTTATCAACAACTGCACTTATGGACTTGCAGGGATCTTGTACCGTTGATATTCTTTAATATGTTAAATCGTGTTTTTAAAAATAAGGCTTTTGTACTGGAGTGATAAGACAAGCTCTCATTTCTGCAGTACAAAATGTTTAATGGGAAAATAATGTAATAATACTAAAATAAAAACGTGTTTCGTTAACTTTCACCATTTAAACTGTGAAAAATAATAATAACTTTACCGGACACTGCAGAAACCTTTACTGCAATTGATTTGTTTTAAAAATAGGATTAACCTATATGGTATAATCAACATAATTTTAAAACAAACAAAAAAACATAATTTTGACAATATATTTTACCTTGAAAGTACATGTCATATTTATATGGTTAAAATGGTTAACTAACGTTTTTATTGTATGATTTTTACATTCCTTTTCCATGTTGTCAGTTTTATTTTTGTACAAATAAAAAATAATGATTTATTTTTTATTATAATTGTATTATTATTATTATTATTATTATTTATAATGAATATATATAATATAGAATTATATATCATTAATATTTTAGTGTGTGTTACCCTGATGGTGTTTTGTTAGACAGTGTTACTAGTACAAGTATTTGGCCAGAGAGGCTACTTATGAAGAATTTTAATTAATCATGTATTAGATTATAAGTAGCCTAAATTTGTATTTTTATCATTGTTCAAGAAGGTTGGCGTTTTTTTGTTTGTTTTTTTTTACAAAATTTCTGGGATCACAACTCAAAGGGATTTATCAGGAGTTTTTCTTTGTTTTTGCAATTATTGTCATAATAGGGCTCATGTTCAATGTCACTGGATGCATGTTGCCTTTGCGGATCAATACTGCACTGCTGTCTTGTATAGTGTCTCGTATAGATACTACCAAGCAATAACTTATATATGTGAGTGATGAATGATAGTATATATTTGTCTTGTCCCTGTGTAAATAAAATATTGTCAGTAAATGTTATCTTTTTTGACGTGAAGCCATAAAACACTTTTAGCTTTGATTTTATATTATATTTAAACACCTTATGAAAGCCTGGTTAAACCTGCTCCTCTGTTACATATATTCTGGATATACTGTAAAAGAAAATGTAAAGTGTTGATAATCAGGCAAAGAATATGGGTGAATCTTCCTAAATGAATTGTATTGTTGGGTTTAGGTGGGAGGGCTTTGTATGAGGTGAATGAATCTGCTCATCTTCAGTATTCAGAGAAACTGAGCGCTCGTGGTTTGAGTGAGAGCG
>NW_015552709.1:21464-23573 GCF_001515605.1 Sinocyclocheilus anshuiensis | reverse complement strand
TTCGGCATGGGGGCAGAAGATGAGTTTGAATTAGGTTTGTCTGCCAGTACAGTTTCCCCATGTGTGCCCCCTCTTGTCAACTTAAAATTCAACTTTTTTGCATCACAAAGCACACATTACAAACAATGGGTTCTAAAGCAATAACTGCAAAGGCTTCCCTGTACATCTATGCATCATGATTGTTCATTTTAAATGAGCTCTGAGAGCCATTTCCCATATTGAATACATTACCATGCATACACATGCTTATTAGGCAGTGGAAAACAAAACAATTAAATTGGTTTGTGTGTGGTATGTTCACTGTCCTTTGAACCATGCCAAAGTAGCCATTTTGAAAAAGGGGAAGCAGTTGCACATTCTGGGTAAAGTCTGAGCGAGACAGATGTCATAAAACAAGACTCAAATGAGTCACTGAATGTATATCTAAAACAAGAAAGCAGCAATATTATCAATATATGTAACATTAAATCATTCTTGGGGACGAGGACACAGAGATAAATGAGCAAACGAAACACATGGTGGTGTGTGTTGTTTTTTTTACGTTTGTCTTTTTGTGTAAGGATGAAAAGGAATTTTGTGGTTGAGATAATTAACACTTACCGAGGCATTTTAATTGTCTTCCAGTAAAAGCTTTAATGGTGTATGAAAACAAACACATGCTTCAAATAAAAAATGAATAATTTAGTCAGGAAAAAAAAACTAAATATGTAAATGTGGTGAGAATTTCCTGTTTCTTTGCTATTTCTTTAAAATAACTATTTTTTTCAGTGACTTTTTGGAAAGCCTTTACAATATTTGTTTATATTGCCACATAATTGTATAAAAGCATCAAGAGATGTGAATTCTGTTGCTTCACTAGAGTTAACGTTTTTAGGCTGTTGAGATTTTAGGTTCTAATTAGAGTAAGAATCTATAAAACTTCAATCGTCTTATATGTCTTTTTGCATATGTTTTGCGTATCATCATTACAATGACTGCTGGTTGAACATAGTGTACAGTAGTCTAGATCAGGGCTGGGCAACTTTGGTCCTGGAGGGCCACACTGGAACCAGCTAATCAATGTCTTCAAGATCAATAGAAATCTACAGGCAGGTGTGTTGGATTAGGGTTGGAGCTAAACTCTGCAGGACAGTGGCCCTCCAGGACTGAAGTTGCCCAGCCCTGGTCTAGATGAAAGGGTCCAATCATACACTATCAGTGCTTTTTAAATGACAATCTCTGTGGTTATTTGAGAAGCTTGAGTGGCAGATGGGGATCAGTCTGTCTATGCAAGAGAGACTCTCTCTCTAGTGGAGAGCAGGTGACATTCTACCAGATTACCTTTCCACCCCATACACTTCTAACCAGACACCAGTCTGGTTAGCCTCTCAGATCGGCTTTCTCAAATCAGATTCAGCCACACATGAAGGCAGCATTTGTGAAAGTGATCTCGACAGTCCTCATGTTACTCTTAGTCGATTCACTGTCCCCCAGCACAGAGAATAACTGCTGACCACACCCCAAACGCAGTGTCTGTGTGGTTTATTAAAGGGGTCATATGATGCGATTTCAATTTTTCCTTTCTCTTTGGAGTATTACAAGCTCTTGGTGCATAAAGAAGATCTGTAAAGTTGCAAAGACTAAAGTCTCAAATCCAAAGAGATATTCTTTATAAAAGTTAAGAGTCGACCACGCCTACCTAAAACGGCTCGTTCTAACACGCCCCCACATATCTACCTCACTATGTGGGAAGATTTGCATAACGCCGCCCAAATGTTCACGCAAAGAAAGAAGGCGTAACTTTTATTCTCGCTGTAGTATTGTTGTTGCCAAATACATCAACTTCGCACTGTGGATCGCCGGATCGGCTTTCACCGTGGATGAAGCGGACCCGGGGTCGTCACATGTGGTTGCCGCAAGCCCGCCGGCCACTCCTTTGTTGAATCCACCGCCCGTGCCGTTCTCAAGCCCACCGGCCTCCGCTCACTCTAGTACGCCCACCGTTCCTCACTCTAGGTCGCCGTGTGTGACGCTGTGTGTTTCGTTGTGAAAGCGAAACTACTTTGTTTGGTCTTCCAAAAGAGGACACGACTACAAATCAGTGGTTAAGTTGTATTTACAACACTGTTC
>NW_015552709.1:8935-21228 GCF_001515605.1 Sinocyclocheilus anshuiensis | reverse complement strand
ATGTGTTTTTTGAACCTTAAACCGCATAAACACATTTCATTACACCAAATACACAAAATTATTTTTAGCAACATCATATGACCCCTTTAATGTGGATGAAGGAGATTACATATCAAAATCATTATTTTCTGTAACAGTAATATCCTTTTAGAAAGATGTTTTGAAAAAATGTCTCGTTTTTTTTTTGTGCTTTGTTTTGTCCATACAGTTCAAGTTAAAGGGTCCAATGATGATGTTTTGGACCCCACTGACTCTCATTGTATGGACAAACAGTTGAAACATTGTAAACATTGTTCAAAATATCTTCTTTGTGTTCCTCAAGAAAATAAAGTCTTACAGGTTTGGAATGATATGAGGGTGAGTAAATGATGACAGGATTTTCAATTTTGGGTGAACTATCCCTATAAAGCACTTCAGTTGTATCAAGCAACATTTAACTTTAGAAGTTAACTACTCAAACTTGCAGAACTGGAGTGGGAACCTCATTCAGAGTCTAAATAAACTGAGATGCAGCTAATGTTCAGGTTGCAAATACCGTTCAAAAGTTGAAAAAAGTCTCTTATGCTCACCAAGGCTGCATTTATTTGATCAAAAATACAGTAATATGCAATCATATTGTGAAATTTTATTACAATTTAAAATATCTGTTTTCTCTTTTACAGCAGCCATTACTCCAGTCTTCAGTGTCAAATGATCCGAATGATCAGAAATCATTCTAATATGATGATGTGCTGTTCAAGGAAGAATTATTTTTTTATCAATATTGAAAACAGTTGTGCCAAATATTTTTGTGGAAACGTGATTTTTTTCCCCAGGATTCTTTGATTAATAGAAAGTTCAAAGAACAGCATTTATTTGACATAGAAATCATTTGTAACATTATAAATGTCTTCCACTTTTGATCACTTTAATGTGCACTTGCTAAATAAAACACTACTCATTCTTTAGTTATAGGCTAATTTAACTACCACTCACACCACTAAGCACTGATACTAATTTAACAGATATGATAGCAGGTATCTAGATTCTACCCGATGTATCCTCTTCAGTCTCAGGAAGTCTTGCCATTTTCTGTATAGATAACAATAATAGAACAGCCTTAAAATTGTGTAAGTGTGCTTTATAAATAAATTGTTGCTTATAAAGAGGACACTTTAAGATAATTCAGTGACGCTATCTGTGCTGTGAAAGCCCAGCACTCTCTCATATGAAACATCTGCTCTGAACATCTCAGAGACAATGCTCAGTTTCTTTTCCATGTTGGATTGATTTTTCTTTTTTTTTTCCCTTTTCCAGTCCAGTCCAGGCAGCTAGTAAAGCCTTCCCCGTCACAGGCCCCTTAAGACAAGACTCTTTCTGTTGAGCATTTCCATGGAAACCAAGTAACTAACTTGAGGAGGAACATAAAAACTTGCTTTTTTGGAGAACGGAGGAACACCTGCCACCTCTGTAAATGGAGGGTCGAACACACAGCGCTTTTACACATCATACAGAACACACTTTCACTGGCTCTCAATGAGACCCTCACATCTGTTATCACTTACATGAATAGCCATTTATCAGTGATTTGCGAGGGGTCTGTGCGCAAGCGGAATAAACATCGTAAGGATATCCCATAGATCTCAAAGCTTTCACTGTCACAGCGGAGGATCAATGCTAACGCTGTGTTTTGTAGCTGATCTGAATTTACGTTCTTAGCAGAAGCTCTCTCAGCACAGGAAATTGCTTATATTGTGATGATTACATCAGCATTTGAGGCTAAACACAGTATCAATGTTGCATTAGTACTGTTTAAACATAAAAAAACACAGCCAGTCCATACTGTTGCTGACTCACGCGTATCTGGCGTTTTTCGGGGGGACTATAATGATACAAATTGTGACTGAAATTTTCTGCCTCTCCTTTCCAAAGCACTTCTACCACAGACCCGTGACGAGGGGCCTTTAAGGGCCAGCACATCGCTCGCTGTGAGTAAAGGGTTCTGGAAAGTATCAAGAGCTTTCTTGATTTGTTCATTAACAGCATTAATCATTAACTGAGGTGCCATTGTCCCAGGCCAGCTGTCTACTGTTTATTCGGCTCTGAGCCTTGGGTTAGAAGAGCTCACACAGAGCTGCTCCTTTAACTTTATAAACTGACAGCTGCTCCTCACATTCATGTGAAAATGAAGCACTGTTCCAAAATCAGGCTATGTTTGGAGAAATTCCGATGCATACTGTACATTACTGCCTATGTGAAATACGGTGAGAGTTAATCTGGGTCAGTTAGAGTGAGTCTTGAACTATTGCATTCAGAGATGGGAATATTAGTCAATAATATTAGTGAATATTTGCTTTATTTCACCTGTATAATGAGTAGGGTTGGCTTAAAAAAATATACATTTTCCGATAAATCACAAGATTTATTTGAACAATCTCGATATCAATTCTTAAAATCCCAAGACTGACCTTTTTTCAGGCGCCACTTTGCAGCAGTGGTGCAAATCTACAGCTCCATGACAAAAGCAGCCAAATATTATCCGAAATAAATACAAATAATAATAATAATGTAAAGAAATAATGGCAAGAAAACACGTCTTTCTATTGAGTTTACCTCGCTGGCTGCACGCGATAACATACAGAGTAGTTTGATCCGATTCAAGAGAAATGACACTGGTGAACGTGTTCCTTTTAGTGAATTAAAAGCACATAGCTGAATGAATTTGATTCCTGAACAAATGACTCTTTTGGGTAGTTCTTTCAATGAATCATTTAAAAAGACTAGAAAACTCATGTGTTAATTTTTTTAATGTAGATTTTTGTATAGCTACAAAGTTAAGAGATTCATATGTAAGCAAAACAGAGATAAATTAAAATGAATCAGAAATCGAATTGAGAATTTCTGAAGCAGAAACGAATCGATACCCAGTCATAATAACTTTTGGTTACATTTGCTTTCATATTTTGATTCAGTTCAGTACACCTGTTTATTTTAAGGTAAATATTTTTATCTATTGCTTTTTACAGTAGGCATTTGTATGCCACTTGTTACATTCGTTTTGCAGAGTGCCACTGCAAATATTTACTTAGAAGCAACCAACACAGTGAAGGAAGTGTGTTGGTGTCATTTTCTTTGTGTAAGATGAGTGCAAGATATCTGATGTTGTCGCTTAGCAACAGCTTTTGCTTTTGCTTGCTTTGTCAACAATGACATTCCAGTGGAAACTGTGGTTCACATCATATTCTCACTAACTTTGTGTTATCGCTTTGTCACTACCCATATTGTGCAATATGTCAAGAATCCACACTGTATAAATATTGTAGCCATAAATTCATATAGTCCTTTATAGTTTAGTCCTTTATGTATTCCATAAAAAGATATAAAGGATCATTTTATCTTAAAGACTATAATTGGGTCTTTGAAGGTGCCGCTACCAGTACTTTGATTTAAATCTGCATATAAATCATTATACAGCGACTACTTTCTCCAATTATCATGCTTTCAGACACATGAAACTTGAATGATTTACTTGAATAAGGTTTAAGAGCTCTTTTTTCAAAATAATAAAACCGCATGTTTGGAGGTCTATCATATTTACATGAATCACAGTTGTGTTAACCGCAGAATGTAACATTGAAACTTTTGGTGAAGCAATGTGTGCGTGTGCAGTTGAATAAATCCCATCTGGCTTGTCTATTTGAATGATTTGGTGACAGAGTAAACCACCTGAGCCAAAATACCTCTGGCTCATTCTATCTGGCAGCTAACGCATGTGTCTGTATAGCATGCTGCATATTTGGAAAACCATTTCTTTAGATAGATTACATCACTTAAGTGCAAACTTGCCCTGGCTTCCCTCTGAGCATGTTCATCATCTCTTAATACACTCAGTCTGTGAGGGCGGAGAACAACACGTGAGTTGTGTGAATGCATGTGGGAGGTCAGGTGGGTTTACGACAGTTGAGCAAAATTTTTTGACCTGACAAAATGATTTATAGCAGCTGCAGTTCTCAAATCTGAGCTACCTCATGAAGACATGACCTTGTTTTACCTCCAATCTCTACAATATGACATCATATTGTTTGGAGAAACTTGCACACGTCCCACTCTGTCAAATGAACAACGATCCTGTTTTAGAATGAATTGAGTGATGCCACGAGAGGCTGTGTGTTACAGTGATTTTGCAACGTTTCTTGGTTTTATACAACAGCTGCGACAGCAATAGACTATAAAAGAAACCAATGTTCAATAAACAAGTATATTTATAATTATACAACAGTTATGGTCCTCAATTTGATTGGTCGAGTGCCGTTCCAAGAGTGCTTATATACAGTCCAACTCACTGTTTATCAGCCAGCCCGTTCATTAGTGGTGGGATTTTTCTTTCTACATTGATATGCCAATAGGTGGCGACAAGTGTATGGAATTAGATTTGTGCAACTAAAATTGGACTAAACCATGTTTAGTGAAAAAGAAACTTAGAAAACTGTTAACAAAGAATGCAGTTTATTTGAAAACCATGTAAAATTTTTGGTATTTAGTTCATTGTTACCAGTTTCAAGTTTCTCAATGTATTTTTGTCAGTTTCTGTAAACGTTTCATTCATTATTATTTGTACAAATTTAATGCTATACAAGTGCCTGATTTTTTTGAGTGAGTCATTAGTTCATCTGATCCAAACAACACTCACTTATTCAGAAGAGATTAGCGAGCATTTCAATTTTTTACTCAACCAATTGGTTTAAAATCACTGATTCAAGATTCAAGTAGCTGTACAAAAGGCTTTACATTGCCAAAGCGTTGGTTGCTTACATTAAATTATAGACATATAATAAAAAGGAAAAGGCAAAAAGCAGTACACAATGATTTGTTTTATTACCATTCACTGAGGAATGAAACAAGTGACTGTCTTTATGAGTGACTCCCTGAATCATTCTTTCAACGGTTTCGTTCAAAAACACTGATTCGTTCAGGAACGCCTGCTGCAACTACAGAGTAAAAATAGACAAAATAACAAGCAAATTATTTGTGTCAAAATGTACGATATTTCATTTTAACTTTTCGTGAGCTGTACAAAAGCAATCTCACATATATAGCTTAATTAATGTTTATTTACATAAACAGTTTTGCCGACAAGTAATGTACTGTAGTTTCTAACTAGGTTATACTTATGTATATATATACTTATACTATGGCTTACGTTTAGAATTTAAAGTCAGGTCAATATCCATTTTCTAAATGTTATTTTGTAAAATCTATGAACTGTGATCTAGCTGTAGCAGAGGGGTTTGGATCAATCTGACCAGTCTTCACGCTGTCAAGCTGATCAGTCTTCTAGTTTTCTCCTCTCTGTGTCCCTGAAGGGAAAGCGAAGCAGACCAAACAACAATGACATCATTTGAGATCATAATGTGGCACTTTAAAACTCTCCAAAAAGCTCAGCTCTACAGAACTACAGCCCAGAAATGTCAGCACTAAATACTTTAGGGAACTAAAAAAAAAACATGATTGCCCTTTAAGGTTACAAAGATATGCTTATGAGGGATTGGTGCAAAAATGGAAAGCTAGGGGAAATTAGTCCTACATTTATGCTGACTTGTATTCTGGAATTTTAGAAGATTCAAAGACAAAATTGCTGGGGTCAGACAACATGGTAATGCTTGGCGAGCTTTTGAGAAGGCCTTCTTGGAGAAAGCGTGGCGCTGCATAGCTGAGTGCAGGATTTGACATCCTTGATTTCCTGTCACTGGCAGTCACATGCCTAGTGTGTGGGCGAGATAGCTGAGTGAAAGTGGAATGCGTTAAAGAGGCGAGGCAGAAGTGCAGACCTCGCAGTCTCTCTCACTCTCACACACATAGACACTACTGTTCTGACTGTCTAAGCCGTTAGCAAGTAAAGAATGTGAAGACATTTTCAGGCAGAGCTGTGCAAGAAGTCATCAGGGCGGGCAGGCTGAGGCCAAGTGCTTAGAGGATGAAGGAAACGTGCTTGGTGTGAGGAAAATAAATCACTCATGCACACACATTCATACTTCACTAATTCATCTATATTCTGTAAAATATACTACTCCCACAGTATGTAAATGAATAGAATATAGTCACCAGATGGGATGGCAGGGGGCGGAGCCATGCTACCAAAGCAATCTTATTGGGATTTGTGCTTCATTGCATTAAAAGGTTATGAACAATATTTTATAATATATATAATAATATAATATAAATATTAATATAGATAGATAGATAGATAGATAGATAGATAGATTAGAGTGAGTGAGTGAGTGAGTGAGTGAGTGAGTGAGTGAGTGTGTGTGTGTGTGTAAACCAGACATGTGTGTGTGTGTGTGTGTGTTTGTGTAAGTTATTAGTGAGATGAAGCTCGATGCCCAATGCAATCCAGTCTAAAAACTGTAGTTTTCACTTCCTCTCTCTTTCTGTACATGTTGTTTTTCAGCTGTACTTATAAATGAAGTCATTCTGAAACACTTTTAAAATGCAGCACTGTCTAAAAGTGTCCAAAACAAAATATAACCAAAGTCACTTTGATGCAAGTCAGTTAACTCTGCGGCCATATTGGTAACAACTCCAAACAGCTATTTTCTATATAGGAGATACTGTAGGTGAAAAAACAAACAAACAAAAAAAAACAACAGGTAATGCATTTATCAAAAAGATGGGCTCTTGTAATTGAAAGTCTGTTACTACAGCTGATATATTGAGCATCAAGGTTTCTCCTCTTCACTTTCCTATTGTACTTAGTCTTCTCCTTACTCTCTGAGTGCTTTTGTATTAGAAAAAAGCTAATACTCCAACTTTGTCCTAAAATCTTGCATTTTTCCTCATTAGGTGAAATTTGAAGGCATCATAGACCCCCTAAACAATGGCTGGTCCAAAAGTTATCCTTAGCAGATAATGCAATCCCATAACGCACTGAAAAATAAATCCAAGATGGCACACAAACCAAGAGAAAATGACTTATAAATAATTAATCCATTAGTGAAGTTAAAGGGGTCATATGATGCGATTTCAAGTTTTCCTTTCTCTTTGGAGTGTTACAAGCTCTTGGTGCATAAAGAAGATCTGTAAAGTTGCAAAGACTAAAGTCTCAAATCCAAAGAGATATTCTTTATAAAATTTAAGAGTCAGCCACGCCTACCTAAAACCGCTTGTTCTAACACACCCCCACATGTCTACGTCACTATGTGGAAATATTAGCATAATGCCGCCCAAATGTGCACGCAAAGAAAGAAGGCGTGGTTTCAGGAACAGCAGTAGTGTTGATGCAGCCATGTCAGGGAGACGCTGTGTTTCAGTGCGAAAGCAAAAGCACTTTATTTGGCCTTCCGGAAGTAGATGCAATTAGGAATCATTGGTTAAGATTTATTTACAACAGAACAGCACAACCCAGATGTTCGAATTTGTGCAACGCATTTTATGGACGACAGTTTTTTGAACCTAGAAGAGTACAAGGCTGTCTGTGCACAAAGGCTATTTCTAAAAAAAAAAAAAAAGGGTCAATTCCGACTTTGCTATGACAATCTGGCGCTTCTGAATCAGCGACTGTAAGTATGTTTTGTTATTAGTTTAAGTATTTGCTATTGACTGTTCAAATGCGGAGTTTTGCCCAGAAAAGCATGTCAACATATTCTGTTACACCAAATACACAAAATAATGATCTTTAAAATAGCATCATATGACCCCTTTAAGCAATAAAATTGCTTTAAATAACTCAAAGCTTCATATTTACCTTATGATTATAGGGGATTTTGTACCAGGTAGTAATAGGAATTCAGTTAAAGGAACTAGTCACCAGGGCGATCCCCCAAGAACTAAACTTTCCCCTAGGGCCATTTTCCTGGTTGCAGGACGTAATTCATGCATGGCATTCAACAACATCAACAACTGGAAGATGGAGGACAGAGAAGTGCCTGGCTTTTAGCATCAGTCAATCTGTCACTGTTTTCCATGTTCATGGAGTTAGTTTATGGAGCAAGTATATGTAAATTGTATGTTTCTGCAGCTTTTTAAAAAAGGTCAATCAACAAACACTTACATCACTGGCAGTGCTAAATTAGACCCTACTCTGAGATAAGAACTAATTTAGTCCCCCCTCAAAAGGTGCTCCTATAACTAAAATTGTTCCGAGTTCCTGGAGTGCAAACATGCCAAAAAGTGGGTATTTCCGTCAATAGTTACAGGAACTATGAGATGATTATAATGTTCTGTATATTTATGCTTATTTCTCTTTTGTCACCTGTATTGAAATCAGTAGTCTTTCCTATGCATTTGGTTCAGGAACAGAGTTATAGTGTGAAAAGGTAAAATGCAGCTTCAGGCATGACTAAGTACATTCACGCATTCTTACGCCACAAACCATCAGTCAACACAGCATTACCAAAGTAATGTGGGAGGAAAACTACAGCAGAATTTGATGTCTGTATGGCTTGAACCTCAGCATTTACAGTGCACTTTCGCAGGGCAGTCATATCGTTAGGAGACATTATTATTATGATTATCTCTGGCTCTCACATGTTGTGGGATAAAATCCTGCCGTTGTGGGGAGGATAACTGACCACTGAAAGTGCCAACCAGATTGCCTGTCTGTAATGATCATCAAGAGAAGCAGAGCCTTTTCCTAGCTGCAAGTGTGAGGCACTGTAGGGGCTCAAGTCTTGATGTTGGCTCCTAGTGTGAGTTAGTGCTGAGAGTCTGCAGCTGGAGCTTTTGGCCCCAGAGCGGAGGGTGTCTGACAGGGGAGGACTTCGATGTGTTTCTGTTGGAAGAACAGGGTCTTATTGCTATAGTAAGACAGTGACATGCAACACCTCACCTGCAAAATTGACCTGCGTTATCCATATGTGTGGGCTTTGTAGTAGGCATTTATGAAAGTTTGTGTGCAAAAAGTAGTCTGGATAATAATTTAAGGTCTAAAGCCCTTTTTTAACACAAATACAACAACTCCTGGGAAGCAGTGATATTAAAATTCTGGCGGATACTGATAAGCTGATAATTATTTTGATGTCATGGCTAATGAAGTCTAAATAAATTAAAAAATAAAACACTAAAAGCTCAAATCAAACATTTAAAATGCTTTAGGTGAATTTAGGCATCACAATATTGTAATGCACAGTATTTGATAAAGATTATATTTAACAGTGTTATTGCAGATTGTTTTTATAAATTAACTTTAAGTGAGTGTTAGATGACAGCAAAGGTAATCTAAATCTAAAAACAAGAGAAATGAGCATGTGCTATTAAGTATCCAATACTGACCAATATATAACCAATATCAACCAATACAGCTTAAAAAAAAAGTACTATCAGGAGATTGGGGTTGGTAAGATTTTTATGTTTTTGAAAGAAGTCTCTTATTCGCAGCAGGGCTACATTTATTTGATCATGAACATTTTTGATTTTTTCATGATTCTTTGATGAATCTTAAGTTCAAAAGAAAAGCATTTATTTAAAATGTAAATCTTTTGTAACATTAAAAATGTCTTCCGACTGTCAATTTTGATCATATTAACGTATCTTTGCTGAATAAACATTAGGACGACACCGACACAGGATGGTGATGAGTCTGCATATAGAAGCGAGGTTGAGCAGCTAGCTGTCTGGTGCAGCCTTAACAACCTGGAGCTCAACACGCTCAAAACAGTGGAGATGATAGCGGTCTTCAGGAGAACCCACCACAACAACACAAAACAAGTGGGACATTCACATCGACTCTATTGTAAAAAAGGCCCAGCAGAGGTTGTATTTCCTTCGCCAACTGAGAAAGTTCAACCTGCCACAGGAGCTGCTCACCCAGTTCTACTCAGCCGTCACCGAGTCTTGTCCTGTGTTCATCTATAACCGTTTAGTTTGGTTCAGCTACCAACTCAGACATCAGGAGACTACAACGAACAGTCAGGACTGCTGAGAGGATTACTGGTGCCCCCCTGCCTAACCTCCAAGAACTCCAGAGTGAGGAAAGAGTGAGGAAAAGGGCTGGTAAAATCGACTCCTCATATCCAGCCCACTTCCTCTATGAATTGTTGCCCTCTGGCCGGCGCTACAGAGCAGCACTGTGCACCAAAACAGCAAGACACAAGAACAGCTTTTTCCCTCAGGCCATATTCTACCTGAACAATACATAACATCTCAGGACTGCACATCTGTACACAACTTCTCAACACTGATCATATTTAACTAGCACATTTGCACAGTCAAATTCTGTCTTTTGAAATTTTTTCTCTATATTTTTAATGCTGCATAGTTATTATTTTTTTATTTATTGTCTGTTCTCTTTATTATTAGTGTTATATTGAATTTAATTTTATGTATGTCTGCACTATGTCTGTACTTTTACTTTGCACTGGAAGCTCCTGTCACCAAGACAAATTCCTTGTCTGTGTAAACACACTTGGCAATAAAGCTCTTTCTGATTCTGATTATATAATGACCAGAGAACTGTATATTTGCCCATTGTCTCTGGCAGCCAACCTGCACTACACTATGCTAACTTCACACGTCTCTCATTCTATCTCGTTCTTCTCAGAAAATAATATAAGTAAGCAGTACCCCATCTTCAATGAGGTGGGCTCAGACCGGGACAGTGGCTCTGCAGTGTGACCGTGGCCTCCCTCCAGCCTCTCTTGGCTCAGGCCGTGTCTTTCCGTCCTGCACAGTGTCAGCACAGAGGTCCTATGCTCATCACAACCATCCAAGCAAGTGTCAAAGAGTGCAAGCCATTGCAAAAAAAAAGACGTGTACACATACTCATATAGATACAAACACTCACATCTCTTGACGTGCTTCTTTATTACTGTACAGGAGATGACTGTCCTGTTTTGCTGTGAAGCTCAACACGCACTGCAGCTCAATGATCAGTACACATATACAGCGATTCAGTGGCGCCATCTTGAGTTTGATTGTTGTACACACAGACTGATTAAAGGATGGGAACCGGAGAGGTTTGAGAATGTTCTCCTACTGGATTTTAACCTCTCACAGAGTGTCTACAGATACTAAGAGGGCCATGATACAGTACACTTCTAAACTGGTTTATAAAATATATATAAGATATATAAAATCTATCGACCTTTTAGAAATATACTCCATGATCACGGTCCACCCACATATTGATTAACCAAACTGAGCATTTTTGTAAAGTGTTACCATATAATCTTTTTTTTTTTTTTAAGTGTATTTGTCAGATGGTACTATGGTTATCATATTCACATATAGTATTTAATTACATAGTATTCAAAACAGGGTTATTATTCTTAATGTTTTCTATTAAAACATTTGTTAATTAAAATAAAGAGGAAATAAAATATAAATATTAGATGAAAACATTTAAATGAAAATTAAAAACAAAAATTTAAACACTGTCTTGACAACTAACTAAAATAAGTTTAAGCACTAATTTACTAAATAAATAAAAACTAAAACAGAAATAAAACCTAAACATAAATAGTAATATTTAAAATAACAACAACAATAATAATCACACAAATTAAATTAAAACTGAAAGTATTTATTTAAAAAAAATGTTACTACACTGTTCTACTGTTCTACACTGTTCTAATTCCAAAGAATACCATGGTACAGCCAGAGAATATGTACAAAACAACACTGCTGTAGTACATGTTTACAAAAGATGCTATTACTGGTACCAAGTCAAAATAACCCATGGTAGTGCCATGGTAGGTTTTAGTCACTGATCTATAATAGACTTACAACAATAACTTTTTCAGAAATTAAGCTAATCTATCTATCTATCTATCTATATTTTTTTCTGTGTTGCACATTATTTTTCTCTACTGCTTAAAATTCTGCAGTGTTTGTCTTGAACAGGAATGATTATAGGACCTTAAAATTGGGAAACCCTTGTCGTGACAAAACTTGTTAGTATAGTTGCACCAGTTTTTGTATAGTATGGTGTAATTTCAAAAATACCACTTAAAGGGGTCATATGATGTTGCTAAAAAGAACATTATTTGGTGTATTTGGTGTAATGAAATGTGTTTATGCGGTTTAAGGTAAAAAAAAAACACATTATTTTCCACATACTGTGCATTATTGTTTCTCCTCTATGCCCCGCCTTTCTGAAACGCGTCGATTTTTACAAAGCTCATCGGTCTGAGAAGCGAGGTGTGCTCTGATTGGCCAGCTATCCAGTGCGTTGTGATTGGCCGAATACCTCAAGCGTGTGATGGGAATGTTACACCCCTTGCCATACTGTGATGCCCTGTCCGGCCGGAGCAATGATTCAAAAACATGAAAATCCATTATAAAGGAGGCATTTGTTGCATCCAGTGGGGACATAATTA
>NW_015552709.1:3394-8552 GCF_001515605.1 Sinocyclocheilus anshuiensis | reverse complement strand
CAACCACATGTGACGACCCCGGGCTGGACTCCGCTTCATCCACGGTGAAAGCCGATCCGGCGATCCATAATGCGAAGTTGATGTATTTCCTCAGCGACCAGCACGGATCAGCTCTAGGCATGACGAAGCGGATATCGTCCTCTTTTGGAAGGCCAAACAAAGTAGTTTCGCTTTCACAACGAAACACACAGCGCCTTCACGACATAGCGGTGGCGGCATCATATGACCCCTTTAACATTAATCAATTCCATCCACTGCACCAAATTCCTCAGCTCCTCCCATCTGATCTGAGTCACCAGAGTTCTAACCACTCGCACCTGCCCCAGTTAATCAAGAACCATATATAAGCCGTCACTCTCCATCTCACCGTTGTCTGGTCTCATCATTCCCTTGGAGCTACTTACCTGACTCTCACCTGTGATTACTTACCTTCTGTCCGTCAGTCTGCATCCCAGTCAGTCTTCAGTCTCATCTGCCTCTTCAATGTGTTCCTTCAACAGAAAGAACTGTCAATGCCTAAGTCATACCAGTTTAACCATCATCTGTTTACTCACCCGTGTGCTTCACTGTGTCTTCTGAACACCTGCAAATAAACCTGTGCTGAGTTGACCTGCCTGTTGTTGATCCCTGTCTGATCTTGTGACAGAAGACCAGACCAACCATGCAACACAACATGGAGACCAGTGAAGCCAGCATTACCAACCCCAATCCTTTCGCCAATCTTGGGTTCACACACTGCGACAGTCACTCCAGCCACCAATTACCTCGAGCCTGTGGCAAGCCATTCACACCATTACTGACTACAAGCCCCTGCCACAGGCCTGTGATGACGACACATCCCTCCCAGATGCACTCAACCACTTTTATTCACGGTTTGAAATGCAGAATGTCACACCTGCACAAAAACTGCCCACACCTCCCAAAGACCAGGCGCTCTGTCTGTCTCCAGTTGACATAAGGAAGACCCAATCTAGGATTAACCCACGCAAGGCTGCGGGTCCTGACAACATACCTGGCCGTGTACTAAGAGACTGTGCTGCACAGCTGACAGATGTCCTAACAGATATCTTCAACACCTCGCTGAGCCAGTCATTCATCCCCACGTGTCTCAAATCCACAACAATCATACCAGTACCAAAGAAATCACCTGTGTCCTGTCTAAATGACTACCGTCCCATAGCACTGACTCCAAGCATGATGAAGTGCTTTGAGAGGTTAGTCATGAACAACATCAAAACCAGCCTCCCCAACACACTTGACCCGCTCCAGTTTGCATACCATCCAAACCGCTCCACGGATGATGCAATTTCCTCCACCCTCCACCTGGCTCTTACCCACTTAGAACAGAAGGACACTTATGTAAGAATGCGGTTCATCAACTTCAGGTCAGCATTCAACACAATAATCCCACAACAGCTCATTAATAAACTAAACTTGCTAGGCCTTAACAATTCTCTTTGTAATTGGATCCTGGACTTTCTAACCGGAAGACCTCAATCAGTCCGTGTTGGCCAGAACACCTCAAGCACTAGCACACTGAGTACAGGTGCCCCACAAGGCTGGGTGCTCAGCCCGCTGCTCTTCACACTGCTGACCCATGACTGCACTGCCAAGTTCAGCTCCAACCGTATCATCAAGTTAGCTATTGACACAACGCTGGTAGGTCTCATCAGCAACAGTGATGAAACGCACTACAGAGAGGAAGTGGCAAAGCTGGCTGAATGGTGTGGCACTAACAACCTGTCCCTCAATGTGGGGAAGACAAAGGAGGTTGTGATGGACTTCAGGAGAAACTCTACTGACCAGCCCCAACTGACCATTGACAGCTTGACTGTGGAGAGAGTCAGCAGCACTAAATTCCTGGGGGTGCATATCACAGAAAATCTCACCTGGACCACCAACACCACATCACTCTCCAAGAAGGCACAACAGCGCCTACACTTTTTCCGCCGGTTGAAAAGAGCAAGTCTCCCTCCACTCATCCTCACCACATTCTACAGGGGAACCTTTGAGAGCGTGCTGACTAGCTGCATCACTGTCTGGTACAGGAACTGTAGCGCCGCAGACCGCAAGACCCTCCAGCGGACAGTGAACACAGCTGCAAAGATCATCAGTGCCCCTCTCCCCTCCATCCTGGACATTTTCCTTACACGATGCTCCAGCAAAGCCACCAGCATCGTGAAGGAACCCACCCATCCCTTCCACAGTCTCTTCCATCTGCTACCATCAGGAAGATGGTGCCGGAGCATCAGAGCCTGCTCCGCTAGACTGCTCAACCGCTTTTTCCCCTTGGCTGTTCTATCCCATGTGCACAAACCTGACCCCAGTCCATCATTGCCGGTATCCATTCTACCTCCAGCCATTACTGTCAGTACCATTCAATGGGCTCTCAATGATCAGATTGCTGAGGCTACATGTTTAGAGCCTGCTCTGCCAGGAGGTCCTGTGGGAAGGATTGTCCCTCATGGACTCAGTCCTCACCTCTCAGGGCTTTGGACACCTAGGCAGCCAGCAGACCCTCTCACTCCTCAATAACGACTACTGGTGGCTCAATATGGCCCGGGATGTCTCCCAGTACATCCGAGGATGCTCAGTCTGTGCCGTCACCAAGGTTCCACACCATCTACATGAGGGTAAACTGGTAACCCTACCTATTCCACACCATCAGTGGTCTCACATTGGCATTGACTTCCTCTCAGATCCGCCACCTTCAGAATCAGAATCAGTATCAGTGTCAGTATCAGAAAGAGTTTTATTGCCAGGTATGTTTACACATACAAGGAATTTGTTTTGGTGGCAGAAGGTTCCACAGCCCAAACAGATTACAGTGACAAGACACAGAAAATAAGAATAAAATAAGTAAATAGGAAATAACAATATACAACAAATATTTAAAAAAATACACAATATACAAAAATAGACAATAGATGGCATTTCTGTGTACATGTATGTTATGTATAAATGCAAGAAAATGTGAATAAGAAGCATGGTGTGATAATAAATACATGTATAAATAGTATTACATGTTTATTGCTTGAAGTGAAGTGAAGTGAAGTGAAGTGAAGTGAAGTGAAGTGAAGTGAAGTGAAGTGAAGTGACGTGTGGCCAAGTATGGTGACCCATACTCGGAATTTGTGCTCTGCATTTAACCCATCCAAGTACACACTAGGCGTGCAACAGATCGTAGATGATCCGTACGGATCGGGCTGCACGGTTCAGCACGGATGTGATTCACGGATTAACTGTTAGTTAATCAGAGTTAAAGTTTATCATTTGCACATTTTGTCTTGCCAGTTTACACATTCAAGCAATTTTAACTCGCACGCTGTCTTCTGTGCGCTCAGCCGCTGCCGCACACACCCAAAGTTCACACGCAGAAAGAGAGACACCGCGTGAACAGCGAAGTGATTCCTCTTTCACATACACACAAAGTTATGTTAAAATATCTGTTTTGGCAAGTATTCTAGTAAACACAGTCAGTTATGTCTTAAGTAGGGGTGTTCGGTTCCAGGTGTTTCGGAGTCGACTCAGACCTAAATACAATAGGCCTAAATACAAAAATACATATGAATGTAGGCCTGTCTGTTTTTAATGATTTAAGCTTAGTTTAATGATTGAATAGCCTATATTGAAAACCAAATGTAGCCTATAGGCTATTGAGTGCATTAAACAGGCTAATGTTGCATAACAAAACATCAATTATACAAAGCTGTCACAGAAGCATGTATAATTACAAACTATTCCACACCTGTTTCACACATAGGCCTACTCCGTTTGCAGTGCATGTTTTTTTCTTTTCCCATGTTGAGCGTTCACTCGATGCGTTCTGAGCGGTGCGTCTGCAGCATCGCAGCGATCGTTTCCGCGCCGAATCTATTTTTGCTGTGCTGCACACGCTGAATTAAAGTGACAGGGCATTGCTCACGTTAAAAATGTACATGGATTGATACGAAATGTATTAATTGCACCATAAATGCATATAGGCTAATTAAAGTAGTTTTAGCTATAGGGGTAAAGCAAGGAAAAGTACCCTACACTTTTAGATAAACATGGTAACCGATGGCACTCGTGGAGTTAGAAAAAGTTATTTTTATGACCAGCAGGGTTACTTGTAATGTAAATGCAAAAAAAAAAGTGTCAATGGTAAGTTTTAATTTAAAATTGTGATTTTAACGTAAGAAAAGTTTGCTGTAGGCTGTGTTTACATGTTTTGCCACTTGCTTGAGCATATATAAACTTAATATATAAGTACAGAAGTAAAATGCATTTAATAATATTGCGCTTAAACATGAATGTCTATGAAAGATAGTATTACTGTGTGAAAAGATAATCACTATGCTGAGAGAGAAAAAAAAAATAGTAACAACGTTCAAATTTGAAATCAAAATAGGCTAATGGTGGTATTAGCCGCGGATCATAGCGCACTGCGCACACTAAGCCAGTGTTATACTTTACGCGTGCGCGCTGTCCGTGTACGCGTCCGGATTGCTCATGCGGACACAGGTATAACACAGGCATGTAAATGCAAAAAAAAAAGAAAAAAAAAGAGGCGACTGTTTCTGTCAAAGGTAAGTTTTAATTTAAAATGATGACAGCCTACTAACTTAACGTAAGAAAAGTAGACTGTAGGCTGTGTTTACATGTTTTGCCACTTGCTTGAGCATATTAATATATAAACTTAATATATAAAAATAAGTACAGAAGTAAAATGCATTTAATAATATTGCGCTTAAACATGAATGTCTATGAAAGATAGTATTACTGTGTGAAAAGATAATCACTATGCTGAGAGAGAAAAAAAAAATAGTAACAACGTTCAAATTTGAAATCAAAATAGGCTAATGGTGGTATTAGCCGCGGATCATAGCGCACTGCGCACACTAAGCCAGTGTTATACTTTACGCGTGCGCGCTGTCCGTGTACGCGTCCGGATTGCTCATGCGGACACAGGTATAACACAGGCTTAATAAAGCACACTGAGCCCGTGCTGCTTCTGCACCGCATAGGCCAGAGATCGAGAGTCGACACCGAGAGTCAACTCCCCATCCCTAGTCTTAAAGGGGTCATATGATGCGATTTCAATTTTTCCTTCCTCTTTGGAGTGTTACAAGCTCTTGGTGCATAAAGAAGATCTGTAAAGTTGCAAAGACTAAAGTCT
>NW_015552709.1:1628-3210 GCF_001515605.1 Sinocyclocheilus anshuiensis | reverse complement strand
CGAAGCGGAGTCCAGCCCGGGGTCGTCACATGTGGTTGCCGCAAGCCCTCCGGACGCTCCTTCGTCGAATCAGCCGCCTCTGCTCACTCAGCCCGCCGGCCATTCCTCACTTTATCCCCCGGCCTCTGCTCACTCAAGGCCGCCGTGTGTGACGCTCTTCAGATTGAGGAAAATAGAAATGACATGCATGCAGAGGAAGGGAAGGGGTCGTGGCATGAACAATGTGCTGACACAGACCACTGCCTCAGGTAGAGAGGAATAAGGTGCACTCTGGTGTTCAATTACTTTTTTCAAAGCATTAGAAACACAAATTCCATATATTTTTGAGAACTATTAGAAAGTCTAGAAACTATTATACAGGGTTAGTGTAGTTAACTATAACTAAAACTAAGTGGTGGGCCATCAGGGCCAGCAAAGCCTTCTCTGCTGGCCTAAACAATATCAGAATCAATGACTTCATTTGAATATATTTTTCATGAATGTGTATTCAATTATTTCCAATAGTCTATTCTCTTCATTTCATAGCTTTTCTCTTGGTTGCACTGCTTCCAGCAGTGTGTTTATATTAGAGCTTTTATCCAATGATATTTCAGCAATCGTGTTGCCAGGGTCAAAGAAATCTGCCTCAAGGCCTTCAGAATCAACAATGCAGGTGTCTGTTAGCTTAAATCAATGGCAATGAACCGTTGCTTTAACCAATCAGATTTCGAGTTGGCAACACCAGGGCCATCTAGCTGGCTAACGATAACGTCAGCATTTTCTCGTCCTTTGATTGGATGGTCAGCATACTAGCTAGCAAACAGCATCACTGTAAATCATTTTATTAAAACTTAGTAAAACTTTTATTACTGTTTCTCAGGTTTAGATTTTCAGTGCATTTTGAAAAAAATATTTGCCTACTATATTTAGTAAATCTAAAAACAGTAGTCCTAATGACTGCGAAAAACAACCACACACATCCTCGGCACCGGCTCTGTGAAAGACTCGTGAAGATGAAAAACCACTAGAGTATGGTAGGTTAATTTTCATTTTTGACTCTTTTATCGCTTGATGCGTTGTATGCTGATGTTATTTGCGCGATATAAAGCCAGGTTTAAGTTTCCGTAAGAATATCTCAGTTTCCCGAGTGGAGCTGTATTAACCGGTCTTTTCCTCCGGCCGCAGCGCCGCTGGCAGAGGCAGACCAGCGAGGAGATGAGAGTCACAGAGGTACGTTAAAACACATGTATACACTTTTCTTCATCGTCTTGTATGAATTATTTTAATGTTCCTTGTTCACTTTCCTAGTAAAGCTGTGCTAACCATTATTTTCCTCCCGCAGTGAGCTGGCAGACCAGCGGGGAGACTCGTGAAGACGAAATAAAGCCGTAAGAGAACATTAAATTGTTAGGTCAACTTTAAAACACATGTTTTAAATATCAAATAAGTTTACCTTATTTGTTTTATACCAATGCTATCTGTAAGGTATAAATGCGTTTGGGTGAATAAATGTCTGTAAGAACATCGGATGGACTGTATTTGTGTCATTTTGTTAGGTTAATGCTTCAGCTACAGATGATGTGTTGCGCAATTGTTAATTGGG
>NW_015552709.1:609-1443 GCF_001515605.1 Sinocyclocheilus anshuiensis | reverse complement strand
TTTGAACCTTAAACCGCATAAACACATTTCATTACACCAAATACACAAAATAATGTTCTTTTTAGCAGCATCATATGACCCCTTTAAGTGAACGTAAACAGCGGAGAAAAAAAAACGGTGTGTGTCAGTATTAGGTGAGCGTGATTTGACCAAGTACATGTTTCTGGATCAACATCCTTGTTGATCCTGGAACATCATTCCAATCAACCAATCAGAATTGAGAGATAGCTTTTCAGGAAATGCCAGTTTTAGACTTACAATCAGGATTAGGTGCTTCTACACCCTTGTTAATCAGCAATCATTTCCCTCTGATTTTAGGAATAAATTATGGGTAAGGCTGGGTTCTACACCCTTGTTAATCAGCAATCATTTCCCTCTGATTTTAGGAATAAATTATGGGTAAGGTTAGGTTTAGGGGTAGGGATTGGGTTAAGTCTGTATTTTTGGACAGTAATGTTGATCCAGGATCAACAAAAGATGATCCAGGAACATGTCTTACTTGGCAAAATCACGGCGACCGTCAGTATTAGGCCCGTGCATTTGGTCTTAAAGAGACAGCAGCCAATAAATACCTGTTTCTGTCTGCTGATCAAAAAACACCACAGCTCTAACAAAGATCTGTATTTAACTTGTGCATTGAGCACTATTGTGTTATTTTACACTTAATTATTACATTTCTGCACCTCAATGCTACTGTTTCTGACTTTATTTGTAACTGTGTTTTGTTGTATTCATCTATGCTTGTAATTTGTGTAACTGGTCTTGTTTTATTACTAACTTTATTAAAACTAGTAGTTTTGCTGTGGTATAGAAGTACTTAAAGTAAGCTTTCAC
>NW_015552709.1:0-599 GCF_001515605.1 Sinocyclocheilus anshuiensis | reverse complement strand
TCACTGATTTTTTTTTTTTTTTTGCTGATCCGAAAAATTATCCGATCCGTGACTCAAAATCCGTAATATGATCTGAACTGAGTTTTGTGATCCGTTGCACCACTAGTGCACACACACACCTGGAGCAGTGGGCAGCCATGTGCTGCAGCACCCGGGGAGCAGTTGGGGGTTCGGTGCCTTGCTCAAGGGTCGTTCCTCAGCTCCTCCCATCGGATCGGAGTCACCAGAGTTCCAACCACCCGCACCTGCCCCAGTTAATCACGAACCATATATAAGCAGTAACGCTCCATCTCAACGTTGTCTGGTCTCATTATTCCATTATTCGACTGTGATTACTTACCTTCTGCCTGTCAGTCTGCATCCCAGTCAATCTTCAATCTCGTCTGCCTCTTCATTGTGATCCTACAACAGAAAGAACTGCCAATTCCTGAGTTGTCATACCAGCTTAACCATCATCTGTTTACTCACCTGTGTGCTTCATGGCGTCTTCCGAATGCCTGCAAATAAACCTGTGTACTCACGAGCAGTTTGGTTCACTTGGCCGTGAGAGAGTCAGTGCAATTTACTTCTCTGCCTAAGATAAAGAGGTCGTTATAAAA
>NW_015552708.1:0-548 GCF_001515605.1 Sinocyclocheilus anshuiensis | reverse complement strand
TTACTTGTGACTTGCAAAACAATGACTTGGTCCCACCTCTGGAAATTAGTCTGTGAAACAGAGAGTTTCATTTTTAGAGCTATTCAAAATCACAGGCAGAACAGGTAGAATATGAGTTTTGGGGAGCTTTTATTATGTAATGCAACATCAGATCGTCCTGAAACTGGCTGAGGGACACTCTGGGGTACTGGACTATTAATCTGAATTGAAATTAGTCTGTGGAAACCGGGGGTTCCCTTTCGATACTACACTCGTACTGTGTCTTGCTTAGACGCATATGGGAAAAAAGCCTTTTTTCTCCTGAACTGAAGCCTTTTTATTCACTCAGTGAAACTGCACGGCCATTGGTTCGTTCAGTGTATAAAAAATGAACCAATGGCTAGGCAGCGGAGCTGCACGAGCCTATGGCGATGAAGCCTGCCTAAACCAGCCAAAGCCCGCCAGAATGGGCGTTCGCCACAGGATTCTCAGATTTCTTCTCCTTCAGTGACGAGTCTACATCTTCAAGCTGATCCGAAGCTGCTCGCCGTTGACACGCCTTCGCAGCT
>NW_015552707.1:0-452 GCF_001515605.1 Sinocyclocheilus anshuiensis | reverse complement strand
ATTTTATTTAGTGAAGCGCAACCCTCATAGAAAGAATGTGTGTATCATTTGGTAACTAATGTATTTGCAGTCCGTGTGTTTCACTTCACAATTGGGCGTCCACCGGCAGAAACATAAATCGGGAATTATACAAATCAGTATATGAATGAATTATATGAATGTACCTCTGAAGGTTCTGACTGTCTTCAGAAACGATTGGATTGCATTTTGTTTTCATCTTCGCTCCATGTAACACCTAAAAGAAGTGTTCTTAATCGCAGTACTGCTTTGTGCTCGGAGGTTACGGGAAACAGCTCTAATTCAGCTTTTCCATAAGCGCCACCTGCTGTCAGAGAGTGGATTTACAGAGACTTATATTTACATTCAGTCTGTGTGCGGTTTCTGTCTGGCCAAAAACAGACCGAATCTGCATGCCCTGCAGTAAATTTTGACCGGTTGATGAAAAACAAGCT
>NW_015552706.1:692922-706040 GCF_001515605.1 Sinocyclocheilus anshuiensis | reverse complement strand
TTTAATGGCTTTTTTATTTATTTTAATTATTAGTGGGTACAGCCCGAATTAGGGCTGTACCCACTAATAATTGAAATTATTTCTCTCTCTCTCTCTCTCTCTCTCTCTCTCTTTTTCTCTCTCTCTACGGGTAAATCAAGCGCATTTAACACGGATAATAAATTGCTTATTGTGTTCAGGCGCTCAGTACGGTAGAATTACTTCAGATTTGTGAAGAAAAACATATACTTCGATATACGTGAACTGAAACATAAATCGTATGTGTGGACGAGTGAAATACAACAACTGGTGAGTATAATTGTTCAGATTGTACGTGCGGGGGTGTGTTATGTACGTCACCAGTTTAGAGGCGAAACACTTTTCTGATTGGACACACCCTCCCCCTCTCCATTTTGTGAGAAAACGCATATTAGCTTCAAGTTGCTGGTCATAAAAACTGTTTCTTTGTTGTTCGAAAACCGGATATCGAATATTCAATGTATTATCATCGAGAGGTTTAATACAATAGAGGAAGTGATGATATGAATCAGTCAGGTAGTTCAACAACAGCGTGTGCATTGAATGATGACCATTCCTTTACTTAGGCTACTTATTTTTCTTTCTTAATTTATCTTGTCTTGTTTTATCTTATTGTATGATTGTAGCCTACGTCAAACAATTGTAAGTCAAAGCCACTTTTCTTTAGTCTGTTAACCAAACTTAACTTTTCAAAAAAGCTTGCATGATTAAATATTGCAGTGGTATTTTAATTAAGTGGTAAGCTAATTATTTATTTTAAAAGTGCTTTATTATGCGTTTAAATTGCATAATTAAATTTGCTTGTGTGTTGCTATCAAATACTTTGTTTTTGTTGGAAATCACTGTCTTCCTAAAGGCTTCAAATATGTTGTACTCTTAACTTGTACACTATGTATTTATAAGAGATAGAAACATCTTCATTCAATGAAACTTTAGTGACTTATTTTATTAGGACATTAGATCATACTTAAACTTTGATTTAAACTTTGAAACATGATTTGAGAAACTTATTTTATTGTGAGGGGCTTGATTATATCAGATATACTAATTATTTACCATTGGAATTGTATGTAAAATAAAACACTGCTTGTAATATAATGTAAATAAATAATATTTATTTATTTGCACGCAGCATTTAAATCAAACATTTCTATAAACCCACATGTCTTTTTGTGGGTTTGATCAACAGGTTTTCTTTTTAAGAGACATCTATTTTCAAAAAAGACATCTAGTTTAGATGAGATAAACTGGAAATATTTGTAGATATGTTTATACATATTATAGAAATTAAAGAGAAGACAGTTTGTTCAAAAATTGCAATTATATATATATGTGCAACTAAACGGTTTCAGGAGTTGGAAACAACACATTAAACATACTGCCGGGTCTTCATTGTGTTTTACTGCTTAGATTAATAAAGCTGGATTTGCAGGATTTTACCAACCCAGATTATGATGTGTTATTGCTAAAACAGCAGAGAGGGTCTCGCATCATTTGAGTGGCATCATGGGAAATCACAGGGAACTGCCAATCGTTCTCAACTTCCTCCAAGAGGGCATAAATGGCATCACTTTTAGCCAGTATTTAGTTTAATCCCAAACATCTGCTTTCAAACAGTATACCCAATGCTGTTTAAGACAACTGTAACATGTTGTTAAAAAAAAAAAATATATATTGCATAAAACTATTTGCATGGTCTTTACATTGAAATTGTATTATTCCTTATTCCAAGAGAGGGATAACAAAAAATTCTATTTTTGAAAACTTTAAATCAGATTTGAATCTGCCGTTTTGTTTTGTTTGTTCTGGCAAAAGTATGCAGATAACTGCTCAAGCTAAGACTGAAATCAACGTGTTTTGATTACTTTTTGTAACATTTGTGTTCTCATATTTGTTCATGCATAAAATATAACAAAATTTCTCATATTTAAAAGGGATTCAATTCTCTTTTTAACGGTTTAATTGAAAGAATTGTTTAAAGTGCTACTTCCAATCCAATATCAAAAAATGGTCAGACACTTGTATTTTTTAAAAGTTAATTATTTCATTTACAATTGTTCTTAGTCAGATTTAATTAATGATTAATGATCAAAATTATTTATTTTCAGATTCAGTTATTACTACATTTAATTTATAATTGATAAAGTCTGAAAAGTTAATAAAGATTGTAAAGATCTATCAGTATTTCCTTCCATGATGAGAATTGTATATGCAAGCATGAATATACAAAAGAAGCAAGAAAACGCATATGGAAACATTCAAGCAAACCAGAAATAATGAAGTCTTTACCTCTTGCACTCTTAGACCTTCTTCTGAAAAATCCTTGAGGTGATCATGTGGGTTGCACAAATATGCATACTAATCTGCCTTTCTTGTGATAGAAAAAAAATGAAAATCTATTTTGGGTCATATAAAAAACTTTAGCTCTAATTTTGTTCTATAAAAATCACACAATAAAAAGTAATTTACACACAATATTGTTGTATTCCTAAACCTAGACTGCATTTCCACAATGACACAATGTCTTATTGTGGTTATTATTTTTTCTTATGTAACATTTGTCACTTTTTTTCTATGTAAAGAGGCTGATTAAAAATGCATCACCGATTACACAAAAAAATTTTAACTGATTTTTTTCAGCTTCAGTCTTCCCTTTCCAAGTTTAAGCCTGACCTTGCCTCTAGTCTCTAGTATGCAAATGTTGCTTTCCAAATATTAACTGTTCGAAAATATTCTAAGAATTACAACAGAAACTTGCCTTACAATTACATACATAGGCATGTAAGCCAATGAGACAACACTGGACTATATGCATGAGGTCGGACCAAAACTAACTTAAGCTTTGTTTATCAGGTTTAATTGTGTTACTTTGTGTCTTTCTGATTTTTTTTTACACCGTTCATTAGGCTATTTTCTCCAAAAAGTAACCTTAAGTTACTGAAATCAACTGAATAGCATGTAAACTGTAAATAAACACTTTCACACTATTCTTAGTGTCAGTCTTGCTTCTTTTCAGAACTTCCTTCCCACCACGCTTTGTTCCTCTGAGTAAGATCCAGAGCCTTATTGCTAAATGCAACATGACACAAAAGAAAACACTCATATTTTACAGCATTTAAAACCACTGTTATCAATAAAATAATTATTTAGTGTAATAAACATAGCAACAGTTTTCACTTATGCACCATCAGACTCTTAAATTCCTTGTTGTCCTGGATGAGCTCCATGCCTGTGGTCCTCCTCACCCAGAACAGAGATGCCCTACCCCCACACCAGCTATTCCTCATCCCCCTCACAGTGTGTGGTCAGGTCACAATCTCAAATCTCAGAGTACCTCTTAAACTCACAGGGGGTTGTATTGACATGCCAATTCCTTCACAGGACCACAAAGTGCACCCCCTTGCAACAGTTACTGAGTGTAACAGGACTATGAAAAGAAATTCATATCTCTTGCAATGCAGTTTTGCATGATTATTGTTGCCATTATAGGCTACACACGCATTAGACCAAATAACTTTAAAGCTAACTGTACAACCACTCACAAAAAAAAACCTGTGTTTAGGCAGAGGCCATTAGATCAGTGACTCCTTTAGTTCTTAGCAGATCTACCCTGCATGTCAGCTGGTGTTGCAGCAGAGACATCAAGCTATGATGTGCAACTGAATGCTCAATCTGTTAAAATTCATATACGTCTAATAGTGAATTACCTACGAATGGCCTGGAGACACGACAAAGAGCATACGTTTATGAATGGTGGTGAATGAACATACAAATCAGGAGGGTAATCATCAAATCAGTCTTTATTTACATTGTAGTAAACCTTGCGCGAGAGAACCTCGAGATGCGTAGGCCTAAGTGCATCAGGGAATGCTTCATATTTACCCAGACATTAAAAAGACACTAGTGTGTAACAGACGTGTTACACAATTCAGATATGCACACAACATCTTTAGTCAACTCATCCTTGAATTAGACAATTCCTTGCGAAGTTGTGCTTCGAGCCCGTCATGTGTGATTTAAACATACGCGAAGCTTAAGGAACTAATGGAATGGCTTTCGTGAGGGTCTGCGCGCTTATTTCAGTTAGAATGTTGGTCTAAATACATTTCATTGAGCAGCAGTTCTGGACCATCGTAGTGTTCTTGCGAGGCGTGCCTCGCTTCTCACTCTTGCTGTAATGGACGGGGAGCCATTTTCTCACAGAGAGTCGGTACTGCCGCCACGTGTACAATTTGAGAGCCACGTAACAAAAGTAACCGCTTGAAAATCCCATTTGATTTGCGTTTAACTCATTTGAATGGGGATTTGTGGTCAGATTTTTCATACACGAGTATAACGCTGCAAAATCCTCGCAATGAAACATCATACACCGCGTGTACACACAATAGGCAATGCAACAGTTGCTCACTTCCTGTTGGCAGGCGGTATCCCCGACGCTAGGCCCTGGCCTGCTGTCTTCTCATGACTCGGTTTGACGCGACATGGAGGTGAGCACGACAACTTTCGAGATCTCTGTGGAAACGTGTCCCTCGAGCTTCGGAGAACTCGCTGCTGGAGCTGACCTGTTACAGTACAACTGGATTCTGCGTTACCCGCACTGACAAGAGCCGAATTAAAAAGGATACAGTGTTTAAATAAAACCATGCATTGAATATGTGTCTTACTGCTTAGTATTTACTCCACCTCAAAAATGTTTGCCATAAACTTTGGTTGTAAAACTACTCTAATTAAATATTTTACTTCGCCCTGGTCGTGACTCACAGCTAACAATGTCGCGTAGGCTACATAAAGGCCATTAGTTTTAGTATTCGAAATACGTGTTTCATGATCAACTTTAGCCACTTGCGTAAGGCTACAGACTAGCAAGCGACTATGAAAAGGGCAAGGATAAGAAAAGCAGCCGAGCGACATCAGAGGGCTTTTATTTACACGTAGATTCTTTTACAATTTATGACACCAAATGGCCTTTTTGTCCTGTAAATTGTCTTGTTGAAATCCGAAATGTTTTTGTGCATGTATAAACAAAACGTTAAAACACGTTGAGCACACAAGTAAAACTGGAGCATGTGTGGGTTAGTATGAATCTGTGTGCATACAGAGCATATACGGTGCAATGTACAGAAAATGTTCCTGTCTTTCCAAGCACAGCTTGAGAGAGAGAGAGAGAGAGCGGAGGACCGGCCCCTTCTCTAGCCACTCTGAGACCACGTGGTTTCTTCTTTGCAAACAAAAAAAATTAGTAAATTCGACTCGGTTTTAGAGGCGGTGCCATCGCCGAGCGGTAGGATCTGTGTGACAGTGCAGGGTACAGCTTTAGGTTGAGGGGCAGCGAGAGGAAAGCCTTTCTCCCGATCCCGCTAAATACTCGCCACTATTCCATCGTAACAAACATCAGCTTAATTCAAACTGATATCATTTCTACACCGTGCTGGGAATTCGCGAATGTTGCTACAGTGAAGAATATTTACCACTCGCCTGCAAGACTTAATCAGACTACAACGTTACTGTTAGTCGAACTTTCCCCTTTTTTATTTTGGATTGTCTTGCAGTTTGATTTTTTTTTTCCCTCCCCGTTTTTAATTCCAACCGGCTGACATCTACACGATTTTGTAATCTGCGCGTCTCTTAGTCCTTTTTCAAAATTAATAGCGTTCTGCCGAAAAGTTTTATTTTCATTTCTGTTTTTGTGGGGGAGCGCTAAGAGTTTTTCCACGATGAACAAGCTATATATTGGAAATCTCCATGAAAACGTGACCGCAGAGGACTTGGTTAAAACCTTTGAAGATAACAAGATCCCATACTCTGGACAGTTTCTCATGAAAACTGGCTATGCGTTTGTTGATTGCCCGGACGACCAATGGGCAATGAGAGCGATTGAAACATTTTCTGGTGAGTAAATTGATTTTAATGGGCCTTTCGTTGCCGGTTTTCTTACGAAACTTACCCTGGTTAAGCTCCCAGCAGTGTTTTGGTTGTTTATAATTCAATTCCACTGTTTTACTAAAGATCTCGGGTTTTTATTGTGAAAGAGAATCAGTTTCTACTTTTTGCCATTGAAGTCAGGGCAATGTAAGACACTATAGTGCAAAAGTGCCTGAGACACTGAACTTTTAAGAGCAGAGGGTTTGCAGACACTAAAAGCATTCAAACACACGACATTACTTTTTTTGCTCTGACAGGTTTAAAACGTGCAGTGTATTCTACTGTAACAAATAGCTATATATTTAGCGTGATTCCGATTGTGAACCGTAGGACGGAGTTCTCCTAATCTCAATCTTTAGGTTTAGTCCAACCTACCCGGCACAGCTATAGAATCAGGTCCCACCCCTCCCCCTTTTGGCTAATAGGCCAGTGGAGCTAAAATGAAACGTGTTTCGCGAAGCCCCTATTGAGTTAACAGGCACACTACTAAGGGAAACCTTATTGCCTTTAATATATCCGACCATGTAGCATTCTTACATGCAGACTTAAACAATGCCATTTCACTGCATCTGTCCCACTGACCACAAAGTCTCTTCTCGGTTCTCCACATAGGCTATGTAGCATGAGACGTGTGCTCTATATAGCACGAAGGTCGCCATGCAGATAAGGATCCAGTTAAAACTATCCACCACATGAAGTCATGCACGGTCAAGATTTAATCTTCAGCTGTTCTTTTTATCGCTATATGCCTCTTAGGTCTCAAGTAGGCACGAACAACAAATAATACCCTACACATATGGATTCTGTCAAACAGTTGACGCCAATAGCTTGTGTAGCCCTGACTAGTGAACCTTGAAAGCGTCCTAAGAATTTTGTCATTTGACCTGTGCCAGCTAATTTTTTTATTTCAATGTTTTTTTTCAATGTTGCTTTTTATTAACACCTACCCTAGCGACCACAACACCTCAAAAGCTCGTTTAGGCCATTCGCAATGCAAGTTATACAGTAAAAAATACAATTTCTTCACACGGAGGTATAACGAAACATACATGGAAATCTTTGAGGCACATATTTATTATGTTTTAGTTTTTAAAGTTGACTTAGGGCCATTTAAGTAAGATGGTGGTCTCTTTTGTGAGTGGGATTAAAAAAAAAGGAAAAAAATAATAATTTCTTTCCTGTTTCCAGGTAAAGTGGAACTTCACGGCAAACGAATTGAGGTCGAACATTCTGTCCCTAAGAAGCAGAGGTATTTGCTTTCTCTTGAATCGTTCAACAATTGTTAGCTTACTGTATATAAAAGCTGAATGTATAGCCTATATGTCATGGCGGTGGTACAAATATGTGTACAATGTAACCAGTACTTCGCTGTGTGCTTAAATTGTGGATCTGTTTGGTTGTAACACTCAAGTTGTTGTTACTTTGTAAGAGTCTAGCTCTCTGTATACGAATATTCTTTGTTTCTCTTCACGTGACGGATCTTATAGTGCTTGGATATTCAAGTGGCATATGCTCGTAGCATTACACCACGTGCTGTTACATTCATAGTTACTACGGCGCTGTATAGCACTCATCTCCTACGTTAGGCATATGCGTGCTGTTTTGTCAAACATATAACAATGCTGGTCTCCGTGTCATTTCAATCACTTGTTCCCTGTTGATTAGGCCTTGGCCTACTGCAAGGCCTAGGCCTCGGTGCTTGGTTCGTTTAAACAATTCATGCAACACAGATTTTGTTTTCTAGCCCGCTATGGTTTTAAAAGCTGCAATTACTTTGCAACACCATCGTTGTTCGTACTTTTGTTACGGATATTTAAAGGGTAGACTTTGTAGGGAACGCCGCTTCAGGTCAGCGCAGGAGAAACAAAGCGTAGCCTATATTTATGGCTATGTTCCATAAACGGTACAGTTTGAAAGATTTGTCTAAATGATAATTTCCCCGTATTTCTGCCGTTAGTTATGAGTAAATGTGAATATCAGAGTAACTTTTGCTGTTTAAAATTAAAATGATCTTCAGAAATCTATTTATTTGTGTTCTGGGGAGTTTGCATGGCGCGCAGAAGACTCTTTATGTGGAACAAAAAGTCTCCCCCTTCGTCCCCACCCAACTCAACGCTGCTTCTTACCTCTTTACACCCTAAATGCATTTTTCCCCGCAACCATTCGAGCTACACCTGTTAACCTGGCGTATAACTCGATGGTATTGTGTTTTAAAACGTTGCATCCTGTGGATAATCTTTGTGGTGAAACGATATGTGCTAAAGAATATAAATAAATAATTTGCAGTTAATATGTTAGATTCTGCTTCTCATATATGTTTGGATAATTCTGTGGTAGATACGTTGTTTTGATGGACCGCTTTCTAACCAGTTGAACCAGCTCTTTATTCGTGTTCCCCTGCTTTACGCGCTTTAGACATAAATCTGTTGACAGGGATGTTGTGAGAAAACGTATGCTTTGGATATTTGATATTACACTCTACCTATGATATACCTGTTTTTGGATTTTTGCATTTTTGTTATGGATAAGCATTACGCGTCTCCAAATGTATATACTGATAACGCGGACTTTTCTTAAAATTATTCTTAATTATTTTGTAACAGATACACGTTTAAAATAGATCTTAATGGCATACGTTGTGATTAGTGTTGGGAGGCCAACGTTACACTGGTAGTATGACACGTGGTCGCCTTCAGTGTGAAGAGTATCTAACGTCAGCAATTGAGAAAATGGCGTACAATGTAGCCCTCTGTAGAAGGCTCCATTTGAAAGCACTGGGGCAATAACGTGAATGGTTGCAGATACATATTTACAAATTAATTTGATAGCGTCATGTAAACAGTTTACTGATCTGCGAGCTAATCCTCAATATAATTGCTAGGTGAGGTATTTTAGCTAAAAATACCTTTTGCTCTTAAACTCACATATTTTGCCATTTACGTTTATAACTTAAGGGACTTTTTTTTTCTCCCTGTGTGCGTATGATAATTTTAGAATTCATATAGGCTAGTCTGCTCTGGTGAGACGCTGAGTGGTTCTTTTGATTTGAAAATTCCAAGTAACCAGAACGCACGTGCGCACACACAAAACACAACCAGAGTTGTGGAAAATGCATTAGAAATGTTAATTAGAGTGGAACTGTTACTCGTCGCCATTTTGATAAACGTCTTTGTGGGGCTGGCCTCTGAGGTGCGGGACTTTAAAAAGGAGCATACACCCCCAGGTCAGCATATATGTTGATTTGACCCTTTGTTATGTTGTATGCTTATGTGCTGCTTGAATTGTTACTCTGAGCAACTCAAATATATATATATATATATATTGCATGATTTGTGCATGGACACATTTTCAGTTGCTTCATTTGTTGGTTTGGAGAAGTGTGAATGCAGGATGAGTAACAAGATTTGGGGTGGGGTGGATGGTCAGAGCAGCTCCTTTCCTATTGTGCACACTCCTTGCGTTTGGTAACATGGGGTCTGTCTTATGTAATGCTCGTAAGTAAAATAAGAAATGTGTTTTGTTGAAGACATTGTTGAAAATAAATAAACTTGTCAAAACATAAAGGCCACCAATAGCTGATATCAAGAGCATTTTTATTCAGTTGTTTAAAGTAATGTGCATGTAAGGTAGTTGTTGGAAAACTGAAATTAAATGTGTGCAAAGAATAGAGTGAAGACCATAGAGGGTGTAGTGAGAGTAAGCCATAATGGTTTGTGCATAGAGCTGTGTGGGCGTCTCCGTCTCTCACGCCTTGAGTTTCTCCCTGCTTTATGTAATGTTGCATTGGTGTGACGGGGCCATTTGCAATGGCTTGATGGGCCACTTTTGAAGTTCTTCGGCAGGAGCGATATAGAGACAAGGGGAAGAGCCACACCTTTATGACAATACCGGGTGTTAAAGTGACATAAGGTGTCAGAAACCCTCTCTCAAAGATGAATATATTAACCGCAGAGTCTTGCTGTCACAAGGCAGCGTGAACAGGTGGATGGGACTTGGCTTGAAGTTCAAATCATTGGTTGGCGCCATTTTGCAGCATGGCTGCCCAAGTTGCTGTGGGACGGGTTTCAGGGTCTTGCCTGATTCAGATTTGTTCATTTTTTTGCACCATATCTAAAATGTAAAATGATTCAATTTTGGAACAGATTTAGAACATTTACATATTTATTTAAATTGTAAATATCGAATAAATTTGACTTCTGTAGTAGCAAATAAAATAAGTTAACGTTGTGTTTAAACGGTTGACTTTTCTCAAAAAATGCTGCTGTTTGTGCTTCTTGGACATAATAAGAATTACTTGCAAATTCTCAAGCGTAATTTTTTAACCTAACCTTTTGTTTTCTTTTGAATGTTCAGATAACATTGTGGGTATTTCCTCAAAATGCAGTGCAGTGTGTTAGTCTAGGTCTGCATGTGTTTTTGTTTTTTAGTGTGTGTGTGGGAGAGATGTGAGACTAGGGGTGTTTCCCAAGGGGAAAAAATGTTCATGGTGGTTTACCCCTCTGAAGTATGGGCCCCCTGCTTGCCCCATCCCCCCAATGACTCTTTATTTCTCTGGTGAACAGGCCGTTCTGAAGGCGTCGCCATCATAAACACTAGTGAAGGGGGGGGGTGCCCCTTGAACCGAAAATTCTTTACATTTTTCTTTCTCCTTTTTTCCCCCAAATGGGCCAATGCCTGGCTCATAGTACATATGATGTTGACAGAATGTTGACACAAGCGACTTGAACTGATTACTAGTGTTGTCAAAAGACCCGGTATTTCGGTACCAAGTCGGTTTAATAAAAATGTTGTTCAATTAGCATATTTTTGTGTTTTGCTTTGGTACCGAAATTGGTACCGAGAACCGTGGATTTTCACTGGTATTGGTACCGAATACTGAAATTTTGGTACTGTGACAACACTACTGATTACTATTCATTCAAGTTCTCATTGCATATTTAAATGTATTTTCTGCTAGTTTAGGGGTGAAATAAATGAGTGTATTCCAAATTGGTTTTGTTGCACTTTAAATAATGACGCTATTTTGCACATTGTTCTTCATTGGATGTGTGTGTTAAAATGCTGCTGGCTTAAATTCCTGCACTATTTGTGCTCCTGATCCTGCTTGGGTGAAGCAAACTCATGCACAACAAGCAAAGCAATTAAAATGTTGATTATTCTACTTATTTAGACAATATTTTATATTTATCCTCTTATATATTTGAATGAATAGTGTTAAAACTGAGATGAAGTTTCTAAAAGATACTGACTAGCAAGTTGTTGGTTTTGACCTTACTTTGTGAGCTTTTTTATTTCTAAGTGTTAGTTCTAGTTTAACAGTGTGCTCAAGAAATGTCTTCAAATCACACACTTTGTCATTTGATTGCCATCTCTTTTTAGTGACTCGTTCATAACTACTTTGCTTTTGCGAATATATAAAGGTGTACAGGTCACTCAAAGCAATCCTGTTTTCCTGAGTATTTCCTGATTCACACATGGCCAAACATTTACTGTAGCATTTGTGGAATTGGGTTATAATAGAAGAAAGCTGGCCACCATCATAGGATGGCGAAAACTAGGCTTGGGACATTGTTATATGGCTCCTTATGATTTCTTGTGATGCCTCAGACAGTTTTGGTGTCATCTTCCCAAAAAAAACAATTAATACATGCTCCTATTAATAGCTTTACTCTTTTAGTGAATTGATTGAGCATATAATTGTTCCTTGCACCTACAAATAATTAGAAACTAAATTAATATCCAATTAGGTTCCATTTGTTTTCGTACATTGCAACAAATGGAGAATTATTTGAAAGCTCTTTCTCTCTCTCTGTTACATTAATAATTCAAAAAGAGAAAAAATTTAAATTTAAAATTTAAAAATGAGGATATGAGTCAAGTCCTACAGAATCACATTACTGCTGTATTAATCATCACAAGAACGTTACACCACAACAGGGAAGATGTAACGTATTTTCTCTTTAGTGACCATCTCCCCTCTGTCTTTGTACAGTATCTATAAATAATGTATGCATTTATATAATGTATCCATGTATGTAATGTGTGTTTTAGAGAGCTGTGTGCCAGCAAATTATTAATTGGATGCTGACCTGCCATTGCTAGCTGTTCACACCGAATACACAGAACATTTTGTAAATTCGAACTCTTGAAGTCAGCATTAAATGCAAATTTACCATTTATTTTAAGTGTATGTTATTAATCTTATTGTGAATGATTCATCCATGCATATGTTTCATACAAAAAAAATTACCTGCAATTTTGAATTAAAATATCATAGCTGGGTTTTCCAGTGAAACGTCAGACTTCTCTCTGGTGAGGCATGCTGAACTTTTCCAGTCGTTTAGTCCACTTAAACCCTGCAGTTGCATTCAATGCTCATTTCAAAATCCGGCTAACAACAACCGATGGATAGAATTTTTTTTAAATTTTCGGATCAATCATTACACTTGTATGTACGACATAGTAGGGAAAAAAGATTGACAAGTATTTTAATGTTTGTTTGCATTAAGATTAGTTTAGTCATTTTTATTTTGATTTGTCATTTGCACAGTCCATAATGTTCAATCTGTGTGCCTTCATTAGCTGAGGAAGAGTTACTTTCTGTCAAAACATTCATTAGCGAAGTCCACATATTTATTTTTTTGTTTAAGTTCTTTCAGTAGTATGAGAGCTAGCATTCAGTTGTCAATATATAAATGAACAAAAACAGAAGTTTGCAGTTGTTTAATTGCTTGATTTTGCTGTTCACCATGAAAATTCATCATAGGTGTGGAAGCATGAAAGTGACCGAGAACCTATATATTCACGTCTTTACACCATTCCCCTTCATGAGGCCATAGAGATCAGTCAACACTGTTCTTCTCTTTTTATGCTATTTTCTCTCTGTATCCCTCTTCCTCCTCCTCCCTCTCTTCTTCCACATTGCAATTCCCTCCTTACGAGTCCAAATCACTTAAAATGGAGCCTCTAGATCACATGGCCTCATAGCAGGCATGTGCTGGTATGGTCATGCTATCCTCCCTTTACACACACACACACACACACATGCATTTTAAAAGCACAGAAAGGGGGGAGGGGCTGGCAACACCCCCCTCAGACATACATGGAGTCATACCTTCCTCTTGCAGGGTATAGAGCGTAGGCCTTCTCAGGCGGAGGAGAGCTGCCATGTGTACACA